>NW_007411150.1:0-629 GCF_000475195.1 Diaphorina citri
ATAGAATAGAATAGTACAAAATAGAATTGGATATACCTTATATTACCTTATTCATATTTCCTGGATAGGACTGAGAAGTCCCTTTACTCGCGCAGTCTGAACCACGTCTAATATGTACGTATACATAGCGATAGCGTACGTAGTTATTTCATTCTTCGTCTTCGCCCTTTCCCGTGTACAGACAGGGTCGGCGTTTTTCGCCAGCCTCTCAATCAGCCCTAGCTACTAGCTAGGGTGATTGCTTTGGGCTGACATTTGGTTTTGGCTACAAATTTTAAGACACATTTTTTTATGACAATTTTACAAATTTTATTGATGCCCTTCGCACTCAACCTTTGCTTTTTCTTTAGCAAGGGAAATGCAGGCGATACTCCCTGTTTAAAGTCCCACAGCCAGACCAATCTGGTCTACTCCCTGCAAGACACTCACTCCTCTGAGGCTTAGGTGTTGGGATATTGCCCCAAGGGATGGGTTAAGCTTTTAAGACATTCACTCTCTTTTACTGTTCAGTCATGAAGTAAAAGAGAGTAAGTGTCTTGCTGGGAGACGTGAAACAGGGAGTAGACCAGCTTGGTTAAATCTCACTCACAGATGGCATAGTCTTGGTCACAAGATCCACGGCAGGAGAA
>NW_007411151.1:0-629 GCF_000475195.1 Diaphorina citri
AAATGCATTAAGGCTCGTATTAATTCTAAATCATTGTTCTGTGGTATTGTGGTCATCCACCATTTTGAAACAAAGTATCGAATTTTCGAATTATTTCTCTCTTCTCTAGAAATTTCTGGGGAACAAAAACTGGTCGTAGCGTAGTGGTTAAGTGCTGCCTATGCTGTGGTAAGGAATTGATCCTTACCATAAAATTTGTTTTAAATTCACCACAAAAGGAAAGTTTATAAATAGGAAAGTTATAAATGGCTCTAACTTAGAGCCTCTATAGAAACACACTACTATCACGTTACGTGAGCTCACTTGATGTGAGGTAGCTATCATGATCGAAATCTACTATATCATGGAAGAACTTTGAACCACATCTTTGTGACTCCCCATGAGCTCATGTGACGTGAAGGCAGTATTAGCTATTATGAACGGGATCACCCACTATGTTGTGGGAGAATTTTGAACCACATCCTTCTGACTCCCCATGAGCTCACGTGAAGTGATAGTACGTACTTTTAGGTCTGTTTTCAGCCCAAGGAGAGCTAAGAGGAAAATTTTCAAAGGTATTACGATCGCCCACGTTATTTCCTTAAAACAAAAGAAACCTTAGCTTTGTTAGATTAAAGAAAAAAAATGTG
>NW_007411152.1:0-629 GCF_000475195.1 Diaphorina citri
TACAAATTTTTGTCGATGGTGGGAATTCGAACCCGGGACCTTCTGCATGGCAAGCAAGCGCGTTACCACTGGACCAACCGTGCCCCCCTACTGAAGGATTCTAATGACAGGAAGTTCTCGATTTGATCATGGGGAGTTCTCGATTTTTCCAAGGAGTTAACGGGCAACCTCTAATCTCTCAAATCAGAAATTGTTCACACTTATCACCGCACCGTTCCGATTGATTAGGTCCCGGGTTCGATACCCGGAAAGGTAACATTATCTATACCTAGCTGTGGATGACCTGTGGTCGCTTTCATTTCAGTGCGACCTGCATCGGTGGCGTAGCGGTCAAGACGTTCGCCTGGTAAACAGGAGACTGTGAGTTCAATCTCAGCTGAGGCATGAAATTTTATCCTCGTTGGTTTAGTATTCGACACCATAATAGAGCTTCAAGGGTTAGGTGGTAGAGAACACCTGAGACATTAACATACTGTAAAATAATCTTCTATGTACCAGCGAGTGACTCGACTAAATAGTGTAAAACAAAACAGGCATATTCTATGGGTAGATAGGTAGGGTAAGTGTACCATTTATTCGCCCACTTAAAAAACGTACCATTTATTGGCCCACCTGCCCACATTTATTTT
>NW_007411153.1:0-629 GCF_000475195.1 Diaphorina citri
CTAAAACGATTAAATCAAGAGAAATATTGTATGGGCGCCTAGTATTAAGTTATGGTATGCAATGTGCTCAACAAGAAGGTAAAATTTTGTTTACAGGGGCGGAAGAGCACATGGCGCTGGCCGTGTTGCACAACTGGCATACTCTCCCCCGTGTAGGGTGTACCCTGGTACGGAGCTATAGGTACATACCTACAAGTAGAGAGTGGTGTTTTTGGAAGGCCGAAACTTCAAAAAGGCGGACATTTTCCTATATTTTAAAAACGCGGGCGGACAGAGAACAAATGTATAAAAAGGAGGACATGTCCGCCAAAAAGCGGATGTCTGGTAAACCTACACACAAGGGGCGCAAAACAAAAAATGCATACCTACGATAAAGGAATGAATACCGTTACTTACGAGGCTAAATCCATATTAAACATAAAAGATGTTGCACGTTTATAGACTACACATAGAACACACGGTGACAATCAGTGAAAACGTTACCTTAAAATGAAATGACAATATGAATAAAATCTTAATTCTGCAGTGTGCACTGACATACATAAGTAGGTAATATTTTTAAATAGCAAAACGTTTCTCTTCACCTTGAAAGATTAACCTAAAGAAGAAGAGCAGACTTAGAATGGAAG
>NW_007411154.1:0-629 GCF_000475195.1 Diaphorina citri
AAAAGGTACCCTTTTTCTGAGTGAGAATTATAGTTTCTGTACCTACTATTTTAGCATGTATGAAATGAAAAAGAGAATCAACTCTCCAGGACAGTGGGTCTAATGTGTTACGTACAAGTAATTCAATGCTGCTATAACTTTGAACGCGATGTACCGTTGCTTCGTTGGTGTCATTAACGAATGACGAATGGATTTGGTTGGAAATTTTTCTCATTTCCTCTGTTTGAACAGCAATCTCCTGTCCCATCCTGTTATTTAGACTTCGGGAGTATATTAGAGTCATTACTAGTGATATCATTTGTCCATTATCAGTACATCCATCAAGCTTTGTTTTATCTATTCTAGCTTTGATATATCTATTTATTTCTATGTGCTAGCTATTATTTAGGTATCTATATGTTTTATTTTATTAATTTACAGTTGTATAATCTATTATGTAGGTACCTCTGGTACGTTATATGTATTATGTAGCTATTTTTTAGCTATCTGGTCTATAGGTATCTGTTATCTATCTATTATTAACTTGATTTTTACTTTCCTTATCCTATAGGAAGGAAAGTAATGTAATCGAGTCAAATTTTCGATGGTTAGTTTTTAGTGCCAAAACACGTTTTGAGGTCCCTAGAGCC
>NW_007411155.1:0-629 GCF_000475195.1 Diaphorina citri
GGACGTTATTTTAACGATCTCATCAATGTTGTTAGCTCTGTAGGAATTAGGATTATTGTTCTCTTCTCCTTATCTCTGCCTGAATTTTTTTATGAATCCATGTAGGTATTTTCATTGATTCTTGCCCTCGAAAAATTGAGAATCCATTAAAACAATTCCACGAGAATTAACCTTTTTATTATTTTGTCACCTCTGAGAATTACATACCGAAGTGAGTACCTATATTGACCAAATGTTCATTTATTGAACTTAAATAAGATGCAAAATAAAATGTCCATCAGATGGAAGACAAAGAGTTGTAAGTAAATCTAGTGAGTACGTATGTATGTAGAAATAGATTAATAAATTGAACCCCTCGGTTTAGTTCCGAGGAAATGTTTTGTACATAAGCAAATAATGAGTGATATTTTTCCCCCCTACACATAGGTACCTAGCTACTGAAGTACAGTTTTAACGTATAAATAATTAACCTTTTCAAGTTAAATAACGTTAAACGCACCAGAATTAGTTACATTAAACCGATTACCTTAATAGCTTTGGTACCATAAAGATGGGTGCCCCTACACTGGATGGAAAAACAAATCAGAGGGACATACATTTTGTATCCAATTAAATAATTATGTGAACTA
>NW_007411156.1:0-629 GCF_000475195.1 Diaphorina citri
TTATCAAAAACTTGAGCCGCCAGAACAACTTTCATATTTTTTAAAAATTTAAATTCTCCCGCGCGTAAAATCGTGAAATGTTTTATGTTGTGAAGCGAGCAATGTGTCGTAAAAGGCTCTTTTGCAAGTTTTGCTATGTTCGGAAACCGAAAACAAAACTTTCAACTTTTGGTCAAACTTTTGAAACTTTTCGGTTTTTGTGACTTTTTGGGCTGGAAGGGTGGAATTGGAGACTGTAAAGTTGGAAGTTATTGAATTCCATCTTGTGTTGAAACCCTTGCCTTTGATTCCTGTAAGTGCCTTTTATCTCTACTAGGTAAGTTGGACCCTTGAAGGGCCAAGCCCAAAATGTAGTCAGCGAAGGGGGACTGTCTGACAATCCATGGTAAAAAAAAAACATGGACTGAAAACAAATGCTACCAAATGCTTTAATACTTGAAATACCAAAATCATCTGAAACAAAGGAGGGGTGTGGATATTTAAAATTTAGTATGTCAATGATCTAAAATGTCAACTTGTCAAACCCATTCAAGTAGAAAAAGAGATAGTAAAATAAGAAGCCCTTGTGGGCCCCTAAATTCCCTGGGGGTTGTGCAGGAGGATACATGCCAGTGTTGAGGTTCAAATCT
>NW_007411157.1:0-629 GCF_000475195.1 Diaphorina citri
TGGTGCTCACTGCAGCATTGTAGGATTTTTCCCAATACATATCTCAATAATCCTAACAACCAATGTTTACCTACCATAAGGGTTGGGACATCGAGACAAAAACATCGATGTTCGATACATCGATGTTTTTAAACTTCGATATATCGAGTATCCGATGTATCGTAATTCTCCCCTGTAATAATATGATGGGATTTTGACTCAAGATCGTCGAGAGCGACAGGATAGTATGAAGTCTACAAAGCATTAGGGCCATTTTGTTTTTGTTGTTCGGGAAAGAGACAATTTCACATAATCTGAATATAAGACATTACCTATTGATTGTTGTCGGCCCTTTACAGTAGGTATTCTACCATGAACCCATGAGTCATGTCACTTGGTAAGAAGAAAATAATATGTATAACTCCGTATCAAACTAATGAAGGGCTTTCATTTTTATCCACATAAAAAGTTCAAAATTGAATTATCAAAGAGAGTGGTCAAGAAAGCTTTTAAGTTCCCCGTCACAAGCTCAGATCTCGGTCATCTTGGATGTCAAGCACATTCTGAAGCAGATTCACAGCAAATTCTTGAAAGCTTGAAGATGTGGCAGAACCACTTAGGTTAAAATTATAAGGTGATTACGTCCCCAT
>NW_007411158.1:0-629 GCF_000475195.1 Diaphorina citri
GATTCTATTCTATTCTCTATTCTACAGGGTGATCAGAAGTACCCGGGTCCCCTGGTGTGAGGTGCATGGGTTCATATCAGATCGGCTGAGATGTGTACGACAAGATGCGAGTATTCAGCAAATAGACCCCTCCACTTACATGACTATACTAGAACACTGTATATTGTTCTATGCCAGCTCCATGAACAGGTGAGTAAAACCTCGTATAGAAAGGTAGTATTACAATGGGAGAAATTTGATTACAGTATACCCTTACGCCTCTAAATTTCAGACTGGAAGCAATTGGAGTCCACCCAGTATTAACAGTGGTATGGTCATGTTGAAAGAAGAGACATAGGGGAAAGAAAAGAGTTGAGAGAATGGAAGTGAGGGGGAGAAAAGGGCGAGGGAAGCCGAAGAAAGGGTGGAAGGATTGTGTGAATCAAGACTTGAGTGAGAAAAAATTAACAGGGCATGAGGTACACAATAGGACTGCCTGGAAGAGACTGACAAGAAACGCCGACCCTTTATAAGTAGGAAAAGACTAGGAAGAAGAAGATTGGCGGTTAGCGCTATTTCGACCGCCTTCCAGTAGGCAAGGAAACTCCTGTGAAATTTGGCCCTAAACAGCTGCCGAACCATGGTATTTT
>NW_007411159.1:0-629 GCF_000475195.1 Diaphorina citri
TAGAGGGTTGACCTTAGCAAAAGAAGGCTCAATGTACTGATAACCTGAGCTATACTAAACACTCGCAGAAAGTGTGAACTTAAACTCCGGGCGTTGAAGAAAGTTGGAATGATGAAATTCTGGTCCTGGTTTCCTAATCGAAAGAACGAAGTGTGTTCTTGTTTTAACTCGACTAGAGTTTGAATTATTATTTCATTTTAGAGGTTTGATAGAGAGAACTGTAACTTCTGAGGTCTTATCGTCCCGAAATCGAAGAGACAAGGAGGCCAGTAGGAGGAAGCCAGCCTCTCCGAGAACGAACCTTATCTGTTTAGGAAGTTAATTCCGGACCGGGCAAAATAGCTATCCTACAACCCTACAAGCTAACTAGTCTGGCAAGATTCCGTCTTTGGTTTTCTAGGCAGTTCTATTTACAAAGGGAATATTGTTGACATTGAAAAAGCCCCGGGCGGAAATTGAACCCACGACCTAGCGCTTACAAGACAAATAAATAATTTTATGAATGAGTTTCATTAGTCCGTCCGTCCTTTATTATTAATGAAACTTTGAGTTTCATTCATAAAATTGTTTGCCTTGCTCACCTACGAGAACTTTCTTCTCATGCGTAGGCAAAATTTCATTGATTCGTG
>NW_007411160.1:0-629 GCF_000475195.1 Diaphorina citri
ATTTTTTTTTTTTTTTTTTTTTTTTTTTCGTGATGTGGCCTACAAATAAATTAGTACGTTCACATTGCCTACGAAGAAAATTCCTTGGACGAAGAAAAATTCGTGAAGCTTTCTTCTGTGGAAATGTTTCCCATTTTCGATTTCCACTATACCTTTAGGCACTTAGGATTTTTATGAAATTTGATAGTCATGTTTCAACACCTGCAGTGCCCTAAATCACCAAAGTATGGAAAAGTATCTTACAAGTGTAATAGCCAATGGAAAAGCAGAATTTTGAATTTGAACGAATCATGTCAAAATATGGAATTGTAAATACTTTTCCATACTTTGGTGATTTAGGGCACAGGACATTGGTCCATAGCTTTCGGCCATGGAGGCCCCGAAATCATCCATATCTGAAGGAGTTCTAAAGTTCTCTGAATCACTTTTACCGTAATAGGTAGGTAATACATACTAACGCAACGAATATGTAATGTACCTATGTAGGTACTGGTACTCGTGTAGCTATTGTCTGTACCTATTGTACAAAAACATGAATAGGTAAGTTGGTACGCACTGACTTGAATTCAAGCAAGAAGTATTGTATAATTATTCCACAACACAGACGCTTGTATTAATAATAATATGAA
>NW_007411161.1:0-629 GCF_000475195.1 Diaphorina citri
ACAAAGCTGTCTTGACTTTTCTTCTGTTTAAATTGGACTTGGACAAGAAACCAAAGGAGCTTAGTTAGAAACAAGCCTGCAAACCTACAAGAAAAAAATATTTTCTCAAGTTAAAAAGTAAAAGTCTCCTGAAACAGGTAGGTACAACTTTTCCTCTCATTCAGCTCTCAATACTCAAGAGTATTCCAGAGGAAACAAACCTCTAAAAAATTCTACCTACACCTAGTGACAATAGTATCAGCGAGATAGGAAGACATTTCCAAAAGCCATAAAAAAGTAGTTTAAGTATCCAAACGTGAACTTTAATGGAAACATCAAACTTGAAGGCGCGAGAGAGAGAGACATTAGAGAGAAGGGTAGATAAAGGAAGAAGAGACAATGTGAAAGATATAAGCAAAGAGGAAAAAAGAGGAGAGATTTGAGCACAAGAGGAGAAAAAGAGGAATAGGTAAAAAAAAATAGACATAAAGGGAGACATGAATAGAAAAAGAGTAACAGAGAGGGAAAGAGAGAGACGAGCTATCAAGTGACACAGGGAACATATTTGTGCCAAAAGATTAAAATGTAAATAATAATGTCGGACATTTGTGTGAGTGTATGTTTGGAAAAAGAGAAAAGACGGAGGAGGA
>NW_007411162.1:0-629 GCF_000475195.1 Diaphorina citri
ACTACTACTGATTATAGTGATAGTCATACTGGGAACTGAGAGCGTCTTATCACGTAAACTTGAATTCTTTGATATAGTTAGGTAGGTACGAAACAAAACAAAGCAGCCGGAGTACCTATCAGAGTTTTATCTTTATTGATTTTGATTTTTTTAGTGTATTTTTTTCCTTTTTAAAAGAACATTTTGATTTTTTAAAGAATATTTTGAGTCCAACGAACGCCAAACAGATGGGAACGGTTCCCACAGCCTTTGAGTTGTTCAAAGGAATCAAAGTATCACATTCCCCAGATATTGTAGCTAGGGGATTGTTGGGCAAAGGTCGTTTTTTGACCCAAAGGGTTTGATCTTGAGTTTGAACGTTAGCGTTAGTGAGTACCTGCTGATGAAAATGATAATAAATTAGTATGGAGCCGAGTATTTCAATGTAATAATTGAGAGGTACCTAATGATCCCCAATGATAATATTCGTATATTATTTTTAGGTAATTATACATACCTACTTTGTCATACATATTACCTATAATCCTATATTATGAAGGAACAAACACAAGATAATAATAATTTAGTACATGCAATTAATAGTAGATCTATGTACCTAATCTACTTTTATGTTATAAACTTATAAAATT
>NW_007411163.1:0-629 GCF_000475195.1 Diaphorina citri
ATATCTTTTTCTACACTTCCCATGAACATTTTACTAGATACAATGTGTAATATGTGTATAATATTATGTATCTAACCGGAGAAGTCTATGAACAAATAGACAAGAATAATACCAAGAATCAAAATGTCTATTTTTATTTCTTTTGGGTGGTGCCTACATAGTTCGGATGGATTTCATATTTTTGTGAGCTTTCTAATGAAGAGAAAGTCTATGAACAAACAGACAAGAATAATACTAAGAATCAAAATGTCTATTTTTATTTCTTTTGGGTGGTGCCTACATAGTTCGGATGGATTTCATATTTTTGTGAGCTTTCTAATGAAGTTATATTTGAAGATTTAATTACACACATTAGCATTGTTTATCGAATTGTACACGCCCAACGTGGGTAGGTACTATGAGACTTGAAGTGAATGCTCATAATCTCATAAACCTATGTATTGGTTCAGACTTCGAACATATTACCATACAATGAGAGAAACTTAGTAAAAGGGAAGACACGAAAGATCAGTTAAAACTATGAGACTTGAAGTGAATGCTCATAATCTCAAAAACCTATGTATTGGTTCAGACTTCGAACATATTACCATACAATGAGAGAAACTTAGTAAAAGGGAAGACACGAAAGA
>NW_007411164.1:0-629 GCF_000475195.1 Diaphorina citri
AGGCGACTTTGAACACAGCCTCATGTATTATCACCGGGGGCTCAAAATTCGACCTGAACTGGAAGAGTTTCGACTGGGCGTACAGAAAGCACAGGAAGCGATTGAAAACACAATCGGTGAGTATGGTCAACAAGGATTTGTGCGTTCGAGTTGAATCTTATCACTATTTTTTGAGCAGTTTGTCAAATAGGTATTGGGTTCTGGTGCGCTCAGAACAATTCAGATCACGAGTGTATGGCAGCCAGCCTAGTTAGCTAGGAAGGTAATGGATAACACGTCTGCCTTGTAAGCCCTAGGTCACAGGTTCGATTTCCGGGGGCGGAAGGTTCGTTCTTGGAACGACTGGCTTTCTCCTATCCTGTCCTCCTCTCTTCGATTATGGGACGATAAGACCTTAGCAGTTACAGTTCCCTCTATCAAACCTCTTAAAAACTAACAATTTAGAATAATAGAAAGTCATATTCAGATCACGAGTATAGGGAATTTGAAAAGGAATTTTAATTGTGTTAAGCATAAATGCTTGTCACAAATGTCGTTCCCCGCTTAATATACCACGCTAAATTTTATGACATGACTTGGACTCGAACCACCAACCTCCAGATTCAAAGTCCACCGTGCTAACCACTGCA
>NW_007411165.1:0-629 GCF_000475195.1 Diaphorina citri
GTTTACTATTTTAGTAATAGTAAAAATTTATTTTCGTTTCCGCCCACTTTTTAGGTGCAACTAAGAACCCCTGTGACTCAAATGGAGGTAATTTGCCGGACCCCTATTTAAGTCTTATTTTATCTCGATTACCTCTTTTCGGTACTTAATACCTTAATTTTTTGACACCCCCGGTGGAACATGGTTTTTGACCACCCTATAAAAATAACATAGAAAGATAAGCGCCACTCTATGGGTTTACAATGAATGAGATAATCTCACAATCAGTTCCCCTTGTTGTTTTCTATAAACAATGATCAGCCCAGCTAAATACGTAAATATACATACGAAAGAGGCTACTTACTGAGATTACTACACTGAATCTACACTGGAGAACCTACAAATCGGGTCAGTTTCCACTACCCTTCCTTAAGCGTAGTCGTACGACTTTTAGTAACGTAGTCGCCAGAAAAACCAAACCTATAAAAATGATGGACTCTCTATAATTCTATATCTATCATTTTCATAGGTTTGGTTTTTTAGGCGACTACGCGCTACTAAAGGTACACACTACCTTCACGCCACGTCATGTGAAATCATGGGGAATCAGAACGATGTATTTCTGAAAAAATACATAAAATAAAGCACTA
>NW_007411166.1:0-629 GCF_000475195.1 Diaphorina citri
TCTCGATTTTTTTTTTCTTTTTCCATTATTTATTGATAAAATTTAAAAAGTCCCCAAGTGTGAACGAGCTGTCAATCTTTACACATCTCTACTTGTTGTTCGAGAGACACTCTTACATTGAATTGAATTGAATTGAACTGACTTGAATTTAATTGAATTGAGAGGTTTCCATTTTCTCTTCTCTTATGCACTCTTTTTTTCTGCTTTCTCTGGATCGCCTTTCCACAGTTGTAAGTGCCATCTCAGGTCTTCTCGAGCAAGTGAATCGGGAAATCCTAGACTCGAACCCAGGCCTAGTGTCCGACCCACCCCAGGTACTTGACCCCATTCTACCATCCTCCGTGTACATACGTATACCGACATATATAGTAACTGTCTGACGTACAACCAGTGACCATTCCCCGTGTATATACGTACGAGTACATACATATATAGTAACTGTCTAACGTACAACCAATGTAACCTACATATATAGTAACTGTCTGACGTACAACCAATGTAAATGTGTGGTGTGTGACCAAAATAAAGGAAGTATCATCCCCCGTGTACATACGTACCTACATATATAGTAACTGTCTGACGTACAACCAATGTAAATGTGGTGTGTACTTTTTTACTTAAGTTATATA
>NW_007411167.1:0-629 GCF_000475195.1 Diaphorina citri
TGTTACAGGCAATACAAGCATTTTAAAGTACTTATCGGCCAGCCTAGTTGGCTTGGTTGGCATCACGTCTACCTTGTAAGCTCTAATAGGCCGCAGGTTCGATTCCCGCCCGGGGCGGATTTTATCTTGAACGAATAATGTTCGTTCTCGAAACGGCTGACCTTCCCCTCTCCTGTCTTCCTTCTCTCTTCGATTTCAGGACTATAAAACCTGTCCTCTTTTACACTTACCTACCCCTATCAAAAACTCCAATGGCTGGACTCTCCCAAGTGCATTACTTTTCGTGTATGTAGGGTAAGTGTACCATTTATTCACCCACCTAAAAAAAGTACCATTTATTGGCCCACCTGTCCACATTTATTTTTCTAATTTTTGTTTTTATGACTACAATTTTTGAATAGCACTGGTTTGCCAGTAGTCTTTAAGCCCTTTCTTTTGATGAAATTGGATCTTGAAAAAGTTCGTCCAGTTCAGACTTATGAGGTGTATGGTACAGGTGGGCCAATAAATGGTACGTTTTTTAGGTGGGCGAATAAATGGTACACTTACCCTAGCTGTAGATATAAAGGAAGCTTTCATTCCTTTTACGCCTACACCTCAGGGAAAGAACGTACAGAAATTTTCCAGAT
>NW_007411168.1:0-629 GCF_000475195.1 Diaphorina citri
CTCTCTCTCTCTCTCTCTCTCTCTCTCTCTCTCTCTCTCTCTCTCTCTCTCTCTCTCTCTCTCTCTCTCTCTCTGGTTTCCTCTCTGCCAATAGCTTTGGGCGATAATTAAAATTTATCGTCCGAAATTTCGTAGCAATTTCAATTTTATTCTAATGCTAATAATTATTCTAATAATAATTGAGGAGATTCTAATATTTCTATTTTCTAATAATAATTTGGAAAGTAATAACATTCAGGAAGCGAGTCCAATTTTATTCTAATTATTGTTTCGTGAAGATTTCACTATACAGGAATACAGGGTGTTCCTCAACATTTTTTTTTTCAAGGTTTTTAATGTCATTGTACAACTCTCAAGATCTTCTATGACGGGGATTTTACTCCCTATTCGGTGACAAGCTACCCACCTTACATTAATCTCACCCAGCCTGAGTGGGGGATTTTATCTTTTACAGATAAGCTTCGTTCTCGGAAAGGCTGGCATTCTCCTATCCTGTCTTCCTTCTTTTCGATTTGGGGACGATAAGACCTTAGCAGTTACAGTTCCCACTATCAAATTAAGGAGCGCGGTAGCGCTCCGCCCCGCCAAGTCAAGAAAGTTTGACCGCGCTACTAGAGATATTATACGCG
>NW_007411169.1:0-629 GCF_000475195.1 Diaphorina citri
GAGCTTTGGACCAAAGAAATTGGAAATTTAGTAATATAAATAGAAAGGAGGTGAAGAAAAGGTAGCTCGACTTAAATTTAGTCTCGAAATTATCAACTTGTAAAGCCCCTGATTTAAAAGAGTCAGATATTTGCGCCGAAATTTTTTTCCGAGAGGTTTCATATAGGGATCTGCCCCGGGCGGGAATTGAACCCGCGGCCTACAAGGCAGACGCGATTGGTAAGTTATTTTTGGTCTTTCGCTCACCTCACTACTATTACTATTACCTTACTCCACGGACCGGACATCCAGTGTCCCTTACAAACTTGACTACTCGTACAGTTCTTGGTGGCGTTGTATTTGAGTTCCGGATCGCACTTGGAATCGTCCACCTTCTTGATCGACTCTCCGTCCAAAGCGCCGCAGAACACTTTGCGTGTTTGTATGCCGGTGCCGCATTTAGCAGAACACTGAAAGAAAAGAAGGAAAAATTCAGTGAATTTTTACTTACAGGTAGGGTGTACCTGCCAAAGCATATTCCATTGTGAATACTTACAGAAACATATTATGATGTATTAAAACATATTTTGATGTATTAAAACATGAAAGACAGATTCTTTAATTTTTGGAATTTTTTCATTAAAAAAATA
>NW_007411170.1:0-629 GCF_000475195.1 Diaphorina citri
TATTTTATCATTTAGTGGCTTGATGACAAAGCCATCTCCTGCGCTTTCTTTCGCAAGCGTAGTGAGACTTTTAACATCTGTTGTCTCCACTTTGATTGGTGGGGGTGTTTGGTTTCTTCTCCTGAGGTTCCTGAATCCTACTGTTGATCTTTCTTGTCCTCTGATTTGTGCCCTTCCTCTTCTTCTTATTGGTGTGAGTGGTCCACTCACCTTCCTCCACTGTGTCTTCCTCGTCTGTCTCGAATATCATTGACTGAGCAGTTGAGGGTCTGTTTTGTTTAACAGATGATGCAGGGGGTGCAGATTTAGGGCTGGTGCTGGCAATGCTGGCTCGCATATTGTCTGCGAGAATGAGATCATTCTTCTCTTTCAGCACAGCTTCCAGTTTCCAGACTAGTCTACTGATGACTTGTTCTAGTGCTTGAAGAGGCTGTGGTAGGCTGAAGGTTTTCAGTTGTTGCTTGATCACCTCAAGCTCCTGAAAGTCTTCTGCAGACGTTTGACTGAGATTTGTAAATCTCTGAAGTTGCTGGCCAGAGGTCAACAGAGGGTTTTGCTCAGTTCCACTGAGTTCCTGGTTATTAGCTGCTGAGGAGTCCATCGGAGTCCCCATCATGGCTTGACAACAG
>NW_007411171.1:0-629 GCF_000475195.1 Diaphorina citri
CCCAAACTCACCCACACATTTCTCCAATCTTCGCTTTCCTACTTTTGAATTGAAATCCCCCAAACAAAACTTCCTACCCAAAGTAAAATTACCGTCTAACGCGTCTTGTAAGTTTGAATAAAAAAGTTCCAAATCTTCTTCCGTAGAAGCAGAAGTTGGTGCGTATACCTGCAATAAATGAAATTTACTATTGTTAATTTGGAGTACGATCGAAGAAACTCGTGTGGAATAGCATTCAAATTTCAAGACCGATTGATCTTTGTATCCTGAATTTACTAAAAACCCCGTACCTCCTACCACTCCCTCTCCTCCATTATAGTAAAACTCATCTCCATTTTCCAACCTTATACACCCCTCTCCTTTTCTCCTCACTTCACTTACTCCGATAACTCTCCAAGTGACATTTTCCAGCTCTCCTTGTAACTCTTTCAACCTCCACTCCTGCTTGAGAGATCTGCAATTATAAGTAATAAAATCATAAGTGGGTAAATTGACATCTAAAATACAATCATTACCATTTCCCGTACCTACGTTAAAATTATTTACATAAGTGTTTTCGCATAGGTTGATTGATTGCTAATCTGTTACTTCCGCCTCTGTATTTCCGCCTGCATCCACCTCCATGTTCT
>NW_007411172.1:0-629 GCF_000475195.1 Diaphorina citri
CTTCTTGTGATGGGGATTTTACCCACTACAGTCAAACCTCTCTAAGTGGAAAACCTGGATAACTGGGGGAAAAAAAAATATGGCCCCTTCATTTTTTACTCAAAAACCTGTTTAAGTGGGAAAATCAAGCTTCTTTAAGTAGGAATGACTTTTTCTAGATACTTGGTCCGGAGCCTCTGTATGTGGGAGAGGTTGCCATTTTCCTAGGTCCGGACCCTTCTGCGGACCTCTGTAAGTGAGAATTTGTAGGAAAGCATAGTATCTTAATGACATATTCCTCTTCCTCCAAACCAGTGTTCACATACCAGTGTTCACATTTACCTCTCCAAACCAGTGTTCACATTTACCTCTATAAGTGGGATTAGGAAAATGGAAACATCTCTAAGTGGGACACTTTTTAACTGGGAAACCTGGATGAGTGGGAAAAAATTGTCGGTCCCTTGGATTCCCACTTAGACAGGTTTGACTGTATTTGGCAACAAGCTACCCACCTCCTCAATTTAATCTAACCCAGCCAGAGCAGAGCCGGGAACCCACCAGCATGTGATTCTCCTAGAAATCTTCTCCCTTTTTGTCTGCCAAATGTCCAAGTGAATCACCTACAGAAAGAACTTTCCGTGTTTTGCAAC
>NW_007411173.1:0-629 GCF_000475195.1 Diaphorina citri
GTCTAGTGTCTAGGGCCATCCACTCTCCGACTGTGTCGGACAGAACTAGATCGAGCAGACGAATGTCCAGGAGCCACAATCGTAGTTTAAACTCGGTTTAAGTTGAACTCTCGGATTTTGAGCAATCTGATTGGTTGATTGTTAAAAAAAAATAAAAAATCACAAAATTAAGCCATCAGATTGCTTTCAAGAGTTTAACTTAAACGGAGTTCAAACTCACTTTGTGTACCCGGCCATAAGATCAGTATGAGTGGATAGCCTAGAGTTTACTATAAGAAGTCGCCGATTGGTACTTGCTTAAGGTAGTTACTTACCTTCCGTATGTATCTCACGGATTGGTGAAACTTACTCATCATCTCTGAAGACCGGCAGAATATTGTGTCTTCTAAGACAGAGGTGCGTTGATATACATCTCGATTAGATCTAGATATTATAGCAGTACAATATAGAGTTCTACGTATAGTTATATATCTTTAGATATTGTAGTTACGTATAGTGAATCATCTTTATAGTGACTGAAGAATGACATTCACAAATCAGTTCCAGGTACCTAGTTAGGTATGTTCTTGGTTCATTGATGTTCATGTTCAGCACACTTCCGCTTCTGGATTCTCAGGCAGGAACATTGG
>NW_007411174.1:0-629 GCF_000475195.1 Diaphorina citri
CCCCGGGCGGGAATCGAACCCGCGGCCTAGCGCTTACAAGGCAGACGCACTACTAACTAGGCTGGCAAATCTCATCTTTGAAGAGGGGAAATCGTCCCAGTTTCCAAAAGAAAAATACACCTCAGGTATCAGGTACCAAGTACCCGGTAAGTAGGTATATTCCTACGCTGCACTGTTTCTTCTATAGGTAGAAACACACTAGGTATCATCACGTCACGTCACATCATGTGAGCTCATGGGGAGTCAGATGTAGGTGATTTCGTTCAGGACAGCTACACTACTATCACGTGACGTGATCTCATGTCACGTTAGGGCAGTGTCGCTATCATGAACCGAATTACCTACAATATTATGAGGGAAAACTCTTAACTACATTCCTATATCTTTCTGGCTCCCCATGAGCTCACGTGATGTGACGTGATATTAGTGTGTTTCTACGTTATGTTTCACCCTGAATACGAACCATAGATCTATTGTTTGTTTCTTGTTTCTCTATACCAGTACATAGGTAGGTACATTAAGTAGATAGGTACCTACATTCTCATTTCCAACTTCTGCCTGAATAGAAATGATGTACAAACTTCAACAAGCTAGTATCTTCTCTCCATCTATTGTTCTTGTTCAACAAA
>NW_007411175.1:0-629 GCF_000475195.1 Diaphorina citri
AAAATCACGCTAATCCCAGTTGGTAGGAATGCATAATGCATGAAGAGGTTCTTATTGTTTTGTGTTCACATGCAATGTCTTTTATCAAGATTTTGCTGATGGTCGTAAGGACAATGGTGTGTACCATGTTCGTGATCTTCTGGGGAACACTATTAGAAATATATTGGCACTCGGTTGCTATCACCAAGATCATTAATGTGGTGTTTTGTCTTCAGGTTAATTAATGGTCATGTTAATGAGGTCCAGACTTGGAGAGAGAAAGAGATTATCACGAATTTGAAGTTCATGAGTTCATGTGAACTATTGGTGATTGGTGCCACTGCCAACCTACTCAAAATCGCTGTATTGCTGGTTGAGATTGAGAGTAAGGTCCGATCTGATATCTGATATTTCAAGGAGTATTTGTGTCTCCTTTGGATTATCTGATGTGGGACATAGGCAATGGAAATGCTTTTTTTTACTTTCTATTTTGCTTATACTGCTTATAGCACAAAAAAGGTTGCTGAAAAATATTCTAAGCTGGAAGGTATATTTCCTTGCTATAAGAAATAAACTCTTGTGGAAACACTTGGGTAAAATTCCCTTCATTTGTCATGTTTCTTTTACCAACATTTCTATTTACATCAGTG
>NW_007411176.1:0-629 GCF_000475195.1 Diaphorina citri
ATCTATCTATCTATCTACCTACCTATCTATCCACGTTGCTACCCAATTACGGTAGAACCTCGATTATTGCAACTAATTGGGACCGGGGGTGGTTGAAATACCTAATCACTTTCTATGATATTTTCCTCTGATAATATATGTAGGAGATATCCTCCATTTAGCTTTGATTCTTAAAAAAAAACAATGGATTTTGGAGTTGAAATAATGGAAGTTCAAATAATCGAGGTTCTTCTGTACTTACTTCCCCACCTAGCTCCCTATCTATCTACTACCTAACTTCGTAGGTATCTTTTGTTTATCTAATTCCGAGAAAACATCAGGGAGTCAAGAGGAAGTTTTGGGAATTGTCCACTAAGGTATAGGTACACAATGTGTGGGTGCTGGGTGGATATGGAATGATTTCTACCAGGAATATCTTCTTTGAATACTGACTGGGCTTTCCAAAATGTCTTCTTCAAAGGTTCATTCTTCATTGCAAATTCATGAGAAAATCGATTTCTCGTCAGCTCAGTTAGATAGCGGACCTGATCTTCGCTCGTTAAGAAGTTTATTCTGCCAGCCTAGTTAGCTTAGTTGGTAGCGCGTCTGCCTTGTAAGCGCTAGGCCGCGGGTTCGATTCCCGCCCGGGG
>NW_007411177.1:0-629 GCF_000475195.1 Diaphorina citri
TATTCGAGAAATATTAAAGATTAAAGTATGGAAAAGTTAGATATTATCAAAAAAAGGTATAAATTCAACAATTTTTATGGGTGAAAATCACTGAAAAAATAGGCCACCGGCAAAAGCTCGAGGTAGAATCTGTCAGAGTAAGAAAACGAATGTCTTTTTCAAAAAATTCAAATTTACAAGTTGAAATTTTTTGAATTTTTTGCGCGCTCGGTTTTCAAAGTTGGTAAACGTGAAAAAAAAAATGTTCTGTTGGCAGCACTGTTGACTTATCAGTTAGCGTAGCCCGCGAATTTGAATTTTCGCTTGAAATTTTCATCGATTTTTGGCAGTCTACCAAAACCTGAAGTAACAATAATTAGGTTATTATTTATTATTTATTTAAATATTAGGGTCGTTTGAGGAACTTTTCACAGTGGAACAAAATGAAGTGAGCTTCAAGTTTTTGACAATTTTTCCATTAAATTGTCGCGGTTTTCCCACAAATAACAGTTAAATTATTTTGTCCAATTTTTATCAATTTTTTTCTCACTTTAGTTTTTAGGCCCTGTAGGTATATATGTTACGGTAAATGTAGAAAATTGGTACTTTTGAAAAATTACCGGTGATTCTTCACAATTACCAAACGTGCT
>NW_007411178.1:0-629 GCF_000475195.1 Diaphorina citri
ATATATATTTTTATAAAGTAACATACATATAATTAGGTACATTTGATATATTTTTATTTCTGAAATTCTTAACTACAGCGCAAAATGTTGATAACGGAGTATGAAAGAGACCTGATTGAGACGCCCCTCCCTTAATCCGACTTTCTACATAACAGTAATTTGTGATTTCATGTTTATTAACAAATGTTTGTTCTATGCTCAACACTCGACACCCTCGTGGGTGATCTCTTCATAAGGCCAGTCACTTACTATCAGGTAGACCTGACGACAGGTGCGCCTGATCAGTTAGACCTGATAGTGTGTGTTCTCGTCATGTATCAGGTAGACCTGACAGGCGGACCTGATCAGGTTTACCTGTCAGGTAGTGTCAGCTCTACCTGATAGTGTGTGATCTCTTCATTAGAGGTGTAACACCACTGTAAAATTGCCAAGGTCTTGTGGCGGGGTTTTGTTCTCTTAGCCCAGCAGTTACAATTGACACATAATAAAAGACATTGTACATTTCTAGTGCTTAACTCTGTACTCTGAGGCTTAGATCAGCCACTCACCATCAGGTCCGTCTGCCAGGTCTACCTGATGAGCACACATACTATCAGGTAGACCTGACAGGCGGACCTGATCAGGTGTAC
>NW_007411179.1:0-629 GCF_000475195.1 Diaphorina citri
AATATTAAAATAAATTTAGGTAGGTAATTGAAATTGAAATCAGGTGAGGTTTACACCTTAAAGAGGTGGGGAAAAAAAAAAGTTAATAGAGGATTTACGCAATTTTTCATTTTCTTTTACGACTTCTAGATGAGATAATCGCAAACAAGAGAAAAAAAGAAGAAGAAGAAGAAGAAAAGCAAATTTCATCAACTACCGTACATTACTTTCCTTCCTGTAGGATAAGGAAAGAAGAAATAGTCAATTTTTTTAAACCCCTTTCGTCCCTCTGTTCTAAATAAGTTGCGTGAATATTTATCCAGTATGAACTTTCCCAAGTCACCTTTGAATATCAACTCCATACCCGGCGAATTAATCATGGGCATGATACACCCTAGGAATGTATCACGTATCACACTTAGCTGACTCAAAACCCACCGTGTATGGACAAATGAAACTCTTAGAAGACATTTGATTGTGTTCGAAACCCGCTCGGCCCCTGTTCTAAATAAATTCGTCAAACCCTTTCCGTTCCTTTGTCCTCCCAGGACGGCGTCCTCACGCCCCAAGATAAGGACATCGAGGGCCCCGGCCGCTGTCCGTTTTCGCCGTCGCACAATTCGACCGCCCTCTTCACGGACGGCCACCTC
>NW_007411180.1:0-629 GCF_000475195.1 Diaphorina citri
TGGAAAAAATCCAAAATAAAACTTCTTCTTAATCCTGGAGTTCTGAGTCTTAAATGAAATACCTGCATTGAATAGGTATATTACAAGGTGTTTCGAAAGTTGTGTGACAAACTTCAGGGGCGTTATCGTGCGACTAATTATAATTATACTTAAGAATATGTATTTCACTGTATGAACCCCTGTCCGGAAATACAGTTCTTGTTTTTAAAACGTCTCTGAAGTTCGTAGCACGACTTTTCAATCACGCTGTAGAAATTATGTCTCAAGTTTCGATGCAACCCGTAGGTATATAGAAAATAGTCTTTGTTTGTGTTGCATGGATCCCTATTGTCTGTGTGAGAAGGACTAAACGGGATTCTTAGAGTAAGATTTATACCTAGGGTGGTTTCATTTCGCTCAAATAGCGTTAGCACCAATGCACAACAAGCTGGGTCCGTCCCTCCGGGAATTTTTTAGCCCGTAGTTTATTCGATCGTGATTAGAGAAAATCAGTACCTATGTACCTACCTAATTTGTTTAATATTCAGTTTATTATCATTCTTGATTTGATTTTTTGATTTTACTTTCATGTAATGATTTAAAATCAAGACTAGAGCCCGTTCTCCCTTTATTCCCAATATAATGTTTAA
>NW_007411181.1:0-629 GCF_000475195.1 Diaphorina citri
TCTTCCCTTCTCTCTTTTTTGCTAATATCTCAGTCGCTCCAAGTCGGAGTGCATCGGGGATTTGTCCATTTTTAAGAAAACAAAATGTCCTACTGTTTTCAATATTAATAAATTGACATATTTACTCAGTACCGATCCGGAGTTAGAAGCGATTAAATTTCAGCAAGATCCAACGGGGAAAAAAAAGTTCGGCTCTTATGGGTTAATGCTTCTGAATTGCAGGACAATCAAGCGACGATTGTTTCTAGGAAATGCAACTTTTTTATGTCCAAACTGATATGAAAGTATTCTCCTCTTGAACCGAAAAGTTTTGATTGGTCCCATATCTGACTACTGTCTCTTCAGTCCAATGTGTGGTGGGTTAAAGTAATGTCTGACTGACCCTGATTGACATGAACAATTTTTGAATTCTTTACTTATTTCCCGTGTCCGTCAGATAATATTTTTTTTCTCACCGTACCGTGGGGGTATTGGAAAATCCCTTGGACAACCAGAAACAATACAAATGACTTTTTGACCAAAGCTCTATCCTAGATATTAAGGCAATATCTTCACCCTCTCTAGTATTTAGACAATTTTTCCTGTATTCAAGTTTGACCTGAGCAGTATTAAAACACACAAATATAATT
>NW_007411182.1:0-629 GCF_000475195.1 Diaphorina citri
CTGTAGAATAGATAAGAATCATACGGGTATGGAATTTATTCAATTCAACAACTAGTCTTTTGAATTCATATTCAAAATAAACAGGGAGAGAGAGAGAGGCAAGTCGTAATCAAATTCTATTGAAATAGTCCAAATCAAAATAGATACTTAGCTTTTGTCTGTTTGTTTGTGTGTGTGTCGCCTGTATGTTTGTCTGTCTGTGATCTGTCTATCTCGCCCAGTTCTGGGACCCCAAAGTTTGAACCAGCGACGTACATTGATGTTTTAAATTCCTGTACCAAATTTCATCAAAATCGGACCAGACAATTGCGATTTATAGCAGAGGAAACAAACGAGCGAAAATGCAAACCAAATGGAAAACTGTCGAGATAAAACGTAGACCTCACTGTCGTTCGGTCAATAAGTATTTAACTTTCCTTGTCCAGATTTTGTCTTATATCCGGGCATTTATTTTTAACTTTTTCTCGTTCTTCTTATTTCATCCAGATTTTGTCTTATCTCTGTGCATTTATTTTTAACTTTTTCTCGTTCTTCTTATTTCTTATCTATGTGTTATTCCACTTTCCTCGTACTTATCAGTCTCACGTTTCGTACAAGTACTCGATATGAACTTTGATTTCTTTTATGGT
>NW_007411183.1:0-629 GCF_000475195.1 Diaphorina citri
CTTCTCAGAGAAAATGTTAAAAAGGCAAGACCAGATGTTGGAAATATGGGAAACAATCTATAAGTTAATAGAGATAATAGATACGAACGAGATTTGAATAGAAAGAACCTCTTCCCATGCCACCATACCCTTCTTCTTTCTTCATATTCCCATTATCCTTTCTCATTCAATCTACTAGCTTTCCTTTCACTTCTCTCCATGCAAGCAACTTTGTCCCACACAACTTTTTATCGTCCCCTAGAAACAACTTGACCGAAAAAAAAAGTTACAGAGAAGCCAAAACTGAAGTTCCTGAAAAGTCCGGACAAGTATTTGACCTTGATTGTATTCTGGCACTGTAAGTTCCAAGTTCCAACGTCTTTCCTTACACAGCACAGCAGCATTGTCTTTGTATTTGTACTGTACTATCTCAACTCACTGCAAGTACATTGTTCCTAGTATGAGTTGAGATAAATTTCATTTCAAGTACTTGTTTAGAATATCTTTCCCTATTCTTTATTCTAGTTCATATTTTTCTTTGTTTATCTCCATCTGCTGTATCCTCTTCTTTTCTTTGTTTTCCCCGTTCTTCCTCTGTTCTGTAGCACAGCAGGAGTGCAATAGTTTTCCTCCTAGAAGAAAGAACAAGG
>NW_007411184.1:0-629 GCF_000475195.1 Diaphorina citri
TTGATGTCTTCTGAAATTGATGTCCGTACTATTACCATTGCCGGAATTAAGAGTCACTTTCTGTCGAGACTCCACACCACTTGAATATTATATAGTTTTCTATTTAGTAATTTTAGTTTAAGTTAGATTAAGATAGTTAGGGCATACGATGTACATAAGTTAGTAAAGGGTCCGCCCGTGTATTAAAATAAATAAATAAATAAATAAATTACAAAACCTAAAATCACATCAGCAGAATTATTTACAGTAGTCACAGTTAGTGGGACATTTAGACTGGATTAAGCAGAACACTAGTAGGACGTAATCTACTAATGGCGCTCGGTCCTTAGGATTGGTAGGTACATATATGTGTTGTATAATTACTATTAACAATAAACAAGTGTCACTAATTCCAAATAGGTGTCATTGATTCATAATGCACTTATCAGGATATAATTTAAGAAAAGTTAACTTCTAAAAAATACTTTTTTTTTATACTTACAAAAAAATTAAAATTTTATCACAAATCCCATTGCTACCTCATTTGGTCTGTATTCAGTAAATTCTGACTACCCCCCCCCTCTATTTTTATCGGTTTCTGGAAATGGCACCATCATTTTTGTTCTGTGATTCTTGCTATCAGGGTACTC
>NW_007411185.1:0-629 GCF_000475195.1 Diaphorina citri
ATTTAAGACTTGCATCCTCTTGATAGTCTCGATTAACCTTTCAGTGAACCATGGGTTGCTGGGTTCCTCTAATTTCTCTTTGCTAATTTCAATTTTAATTTACCTCTCTTCTCTCTTTTATTCCTCTTTCTCCCAATATCCTTTTCTCTTGTATCTTTCTTGCCTGTTCCTTCTACCGTTTTTAAGTCCTCTTTCTTCTCTCTTTCTTCTCCTATTTTCTGTCTTGTCATTTTCTCCGATGTTTTCTTTCTTCTCTTTTTTTTACCTTTTCTTCTTTTCCCTTTCCCACAAGAGATTGTACTTATGTCCTCTTTCTTAATAAGTATTTTTCCCTCTATTTTCTCTTAATTTCTCTCTTCTCCTTCCCTTCTATTTCCTCTTTCCTTTCTTTCTCCTTAACCTTCTCTTCTCTTTCCCTTTTCTTCACTCTTCATCCTCCCTAATCCCGGTTCTGTATGTAACACGAGCAAATGCACCCAGCACCATCTTCTGAGTCTGGGACATCCAATTTACATAAATTAGAGGATTTACTTAGGAGAGCTATACTGTGTATTTAGACTTCCATTACAACACTAGCTATTAGAGCATTTATACCTATAGGTTATAGGTAATTAGGTATCTATTAGTGG
>NW_007411187.1:0-629 GCF_000475195.1 Diaphorina citri
CCCTTTAAGCAATCTGCGTCTTGGCTTCTATTTCGCCTTTTCTGAAACGTCCGAAATGGGGGTGTGTTATAGAAAAAGAACCTTATTGAATAAAAGCACGGGTTCCAATCGATGTAGTGTAGGCTGTAGACGCAGAGGGAAATATGGAAAAAGGCCTTCTGTACCACTAATGCATTACTGCAAGGCACCAGTGTTGCCAGATGTACGATAATTACCGTATTTGTACGGTATTCAAGCTTTGGTACGATAATGTGTACGGTAATGAATTTTATACGATAATGTAGGTAATTTGCTGTAAAAGTACGGTACTATGCAAAAATTTACGACTATATAAAAGTTGCATACGCGGTAAAGTACGGTATTTTCAGCAAAATTGTACGGTAATCTCAGCTGACCAGTCTGGCAACACTGCCAGGAGATGTAAAAATGTACGATATTTCTAGCAGTTTTCAAATTTTCTAGCAGTGTACGGTAATTCGGGAGGATCAATCTAGCAACACTGCAAGGCACATTCCTTTACATCCATGCCTATCCAAGAACGGAAAAGTCTATTCAGAAAATGTCCGCCCTGGACGGGATTCAAACCCAGCACCTAGCAGGGGAAAAAACTATAACCTACATGGTTAAAT
>NW_007411188.1:0-629 GCF_000475195.1 Diaphorina citri
CTCACTCCCAAACTACCTCGTATCAGGCCCGCTCTAAAGGGGGATGGGAGGGGTTCAAGCCAGCCGCAAGCCGTTCCGAAAACGGAACTTATGTGTTTCTAGGATAGAATCCGCACCGGGCGGGAATCGAACCCGCTACCTAGGAAGGAAAAAAGGAGCTCCACTTATGTACGTATACGAGTAGTAGTGAAAAAAGGAAGAAACAAGTAAAGGGGAGGGGAATATTGTTTTGGCACAAAAAAACTGACCATCGAATATTTCATCCGATTACATTACTTTCCTTCCTAATAGGATAAGGAAAGTAAAAAATTCCAGGAGCCCCTCTTAGTCAGAGTTATCTCCGGGGGCCTCCTCACCTGGCTTGTTAGGCCCCGGCCCTGCCTCGTATGATTAATGGGGGAGCATAATTTAGTTGAGCGTGGAAGCACACATAACCTCTACCTACACGCTATTCCTCAATTTATACCTACCACGTATACCTACCTACCTACATACTTACCTACCGTATACCTTGTCATGGAACATTTTCCCTCATGTCATGAGATAGAGGTAGGTAATACCTTCGCGCAACTGTAAAAAATACCTCCTCATGTAAATATGTTTGTTACAGGGGGGAAGGGAAAAAAATC
>NW_007411189.1:0-629 GCF_000475195.1 Diaphorina citri
ATTGAGATTTGACATTTAGTTCTCAACCAACCCAAAACTTGAGCATAGCTCCGGTTCCATTTCATACATAATCTGTCCTTCATTAACAAGTAACCTTCATTAGTAAGTAACCTTCATTAACAAGTAACCTTCCTTAGTAAGTAATATTCATTAACAAATAACCTTCATTAGTAAGTAACCTTCATTAACAAGTAATCTTCATTAACAAATAACCTTCATTAACGAGTAATCTTCATTAACAAATAACCTTCATTAACAAGTAACCTTCATTAACAAATAACCTTCATTAGTAAGTATACAGTCAGTAGTGGTCACTGCGCTCGCCTTGCACGCGGGAGACCCGGGTTCGATTCCCGACGTCAAAAATTCATTTATCTTGTCTGTCTGATGGTTTGTTCCACAACAACTATCGAACGGGTTTCTACCCATTTTAATGAACTTTGGGAGGCATATGTAAATGTAAAAATGTAAATGCAATTTCTTTGTGTTATTATGTCACAACTTTGGTGCTCACTGCAGCATTGTAGGATTTTTTCCCAATAAATCCTATCATCCAATGTTTACCTACCATGCTGGCACCGGTCGCTGTGCGCATTTACATGTCATAGCTACTCATTTTCCTCACGAGG
>NW_007411190.1:0-304 GCF_000475195.1 Diaphorina citri
GAGATGAATTCAGATTAGTAGAGACTGGGTTCTAATTTACCGGTCAATGCCACCATAGTGTTTGGGGAAAATAGGCACCCCCCTGTACTGTACCAAGCGTATTCAAGGATCAAACAGTCTGTATCCTGAGTGAGTGAGACGTGAATCACTGACACAGCAAGAATCAAAGCTTAGGTAGAGTCAGACCAGCCATTCTGTAGTGCTTACATCAGCTATAGCATACAACCTCCATCCGGTTTTTCCAGAGATTGCCAGCTGGTTGGACCTCTATGCTCATACTCTAAATGAGGGCAAAGATATGTTG
>NW_007411190.1:354-629 GCF_000475195.1 Diaphorina citri
GTGAAGTTTTTTTAAAAAGACTTCAAAGTCGAGAAACCCAGCCATAATGACCTCAAACCAGTAACATTTGAAGAATGGAGCGCAAAGAGATGAGATAAAAACAGATAGAAAGGGTAGAGTTTTAAGGTGCAAGGAGGGAGGAAACAGGAGAAAGAAGAAACCAAAGGTTTCTTACACTTTCCTCTAGAAAGCACGCCGAGACTAACCAAACCCTCTCTCTCTCCCTCCCTCCATCTCTCTTGCTCAATGTTTAATGTTTATTAAGGAGCGCGGTA
>NW_007411191.1:0-629 GCF_000475195.1 Diaphorina citri
AAACATTCAATCCCTTTCCTTCCATCATTTGTAGTTTTTCCTCTACAAGTACCTCAAAACGGCTACTTCGTCTCTGGCTTATAAGAGCTCTAGCAGCGCGGCCAAACTTTCATGACTTGGTGGTTCGGAGCGTTCCTCAATGACCTCAATACATAGTTCCCTCTATTAAACCTCTTAAAAAAAAATAAAAAAAAAACTTGAAATTTGCTTCGTTCGTTTACCTTGTTGTACTTGTACAGAGTCTGATTGTCCACCAGTGTAATCGGAGGGAAGTATACTCAGGGGAAAGTACTCGGCTAGGGTGTCCAATGACGGATGAAGATGAAGCTGAAATCAGGGAAAGTGAGAAGTTTTTGTTTACCCAAGCAAAACGGTAGTTCTGTGAACTTCAACAATGAAGGGGACCAAAGCAGAGTCCACACTTAGACCTGTCACTCGTTATCAGGTAGACCTGACAGGTACGGCTCAAAAGGTCCGCTTGTCAGGTCTAGCTGATAACTGATGAGCACACCCTATCAGGTAGACTTGACAGGTAGATCTGATCAGGTGTACCTGTCAGGGGTACCTGATAGTGAGTGGCTGGCCGTGTACGTCCCGAGTACTTTGGGTCTCCGTACCAATTAGGTTGT
>NW_007411192.1:0-629 GCF_000475195.1 Diaphorina citri
TTTTTTTAAAATATTAGGTAAGTAGGTACTTACTTATGGTAGTTAATTTTTTTTGTATGTCCACTGACCTACGGCCTATGGTACCTAAATATTTCCAGGCCTTGGAAATGATGAGATCAGCATCACATCAGATGACACCAGAGAAGCTGATGAAATCCTAGAAGAGTCCAATGAACTGACTTCCATTGATTTTGAGGAAGAAATGATCACACTGAAGAAAGACTACTGCAAACTAAGCAGAGAACTGAGCAAGACTAAGAAAGAATTGGCATTTGTGAAGAGCATTGTGCAAAATCAAAATGTTCACTCACCCCTACTTATTACAGGTAGTTGTCTCCTTCTACTTTTCAAGGCAATAAATCATGTGCTAATCAGTTACTCCTTATGATATGCCATGTTGAATGCATGAGTTCGAGATAGATCATTGAAATTAAAGTCATGGTGTAGACAAGAGACTACCTCTGACAGCAAGGTTGCTTTTGTCCCAACCTTGTAGCATAAAAATCTGGTGTGAACATCACACGACTTTCCTTATCCTATTGAATGATGCCTATTTGAGTGTTCTTTTACCCTAATTTTTACAATATCTCTAACCGTTTTGTCGCTATAGCTAAAAACCGCCAAAAAAC
>NW_007411193.1:0-629 GCF_000475195.1 Diaphorina citri
TTTTTGCTGGAAAAAAAGGTGTGAGTTTCCTGTATTTTTTCATGTTCCACTTTGCTGAACCTGGCAACTTGGAGCTTCTAATGAACATAAAATCTAATGTTTATGTTGGCAACATTGCAGTAATGGTAATGTAATATCTTTGTTGTAGTGGAATCTATGTTGATGTACCTACTCGTAAGTGTGAGCTTTCATTGATGATGAGTGAGTGGATATCTTTCGTGTTAATTTGATGGGAGGAAAAGGTATTTTCTGTTCTGGGCTATTGACGTTATGAAATATGAATCTTTGAAGCTAAGGGCCAAATCAATTCCAAACAACGGATTACTTAGATTTTTTTACTAGGTTGGTACTTACTGTAGATACTACTAAAATTTTAATTTTTCCTTTTGTGAAAATTCAGATAAATACACTAATCGTTTCGATCAATTCGGTTATTAATAGAAAATAGAACGGTTAGGTAATTCGCGCTAATTATTTTATAAGCTTTAAATACTGTTCCATTTTTTTCCCTTCTCGATCTTGTAAGCCCCATTTAAGTTGGTAAAGAGCTTTACTGCAGACTATTGTGTCATTTATTATCCCCCGTTAATAATTCCAACATACAGCACTACTAAATGCACTAATCCATA
>NW_007411194.1:0-629 GCF_000475195.1 Diaphorina citri
GATGTTTCCTTCTTTCCTTGATTACTTTCTTGACGTCATCGTCCCACCAGGGAACTGGGAGTTTGTTGATGGGTATAATTTTTTCAGGAATGGCGACTTCTGCAGCGTGGAGAATGTTATTATTCATACTAGTAAGGACGGCGTCAACATCCATATGGTCGTTTTCATTTCTTGACGTCATCGTCCCACCAGGGAACTGGGAGTTTGTTGATGGGTATAACTTTTTCAGGAATGGCGACTTCTGCAGCGTGGAGAATGTTATTATTCATACTAGTAAGGACGGCGTCAACATCCATATGGTCGTTTTCAAGGTCGATGTCGAAAGTGAAGTTGATATTGGATCTGTACAGCTCCCAATTTGCCTTGTCATAATTCCAAATTTTTTGCGATGGGGAGGAGATGTGTGAGATATTGGAAACCGAATTCTCGTAAGACAGGCTAATTGGGAAGTGATCAGAAAAGTGGAGGTCATCGATGACACTCCATCTCAAATCTGGGAAGATTGAGGAAGACGAAAAGGCGAGGTCAATAGTTGAATGAGAAAGGTGAGAAAGGTTGAAGTGGGTGGCGTCCCCAGTATTCAAAAGATGGACATTATTATGACTAAGAATGAATTTTTCCACTTCTTT
>NW_007411195.1:0-629 GCF_000475195.1 Diaphorina citri
TGTGGCGTATGGTACAGGTGGGCCAATAAATGGTACGTTTTTTAGGTGGGCGAATAAATGGTACACTTACCCTATGTCTGCTTGCAACAAAATTTAACAAAAAAAAATTCCTTTAAGTGCTGGACATCTCTGCCAAATTTCATCAAAATCGGACAAACCATTCGAGAGTTATAGGAAAATAAACAACCATACAAACAAGGAGACAGAGTTGCCGAGGTACGATTTGTACCTACGAATAAGTGCGATCTTTTCGGTAGGAATATCTTATGCAGCAGGATGCTTCTATCCTAGTGGCCTAGTGTTCAGATCATTGATTAGGATGATAATAAGGATAGCACGCTGACAAAATGAGGATGTCGGAGACATTAACACCGCGCTAAACAATATAAACGTTCTACTAGGAATAGACAACTGCATAGATTATCTATGTACCTACTAAAGTACATACTACATAAATTAGATCAGGTATACTATACCTAAGTACTACTAATACGTGGTGAAGACAGTTTAGTTAGCTTGGAGGCTGCCTTGCGAGAGCCACGTCGCCAGTCCGATTTCCACCCGGGACGAACGTTATCCTAAACAGGCGAAGTTCGTTCTCGGAACGGCTTGGCTTTCTCCTATCCTAA
>NW_007411196.1:0-629 GCF_000475195.1 Diaphorina citri
TCAAATTCAAGGCCATCGAGATTGGAATATCTCGTGGGGAATTATTTCTTAATGCTTTTGTTTGAAAAAATTTCTGTTGAGAGTTTTATTATTCCCGTATTCTTTTTGTTCTTCTATCATTCTTTGCTGTCTTTTTTCCTCGTATAAGTTACTTTATTGTTTACCATGGATTACAATCTTTAGTAACAGTACCTACCTGTTTTAAGTACTAACTAATGAGTCCATTTACTCCAGTGTTGAACATTGCCATTATTTTGGTAGTCATATTTTCAAATTTGTCTGGGATGCAAACTTGAGCTCTTGAGCATACTGTCAGACAAATTAATTGAAATTAATTCACCAAAGCAAGTCTTGTACAACTTTTTGATTCCCACAGGTATTGAACTCAGCTTTCATCACATTCCCGACTTTGCTGAAGCCGGGGATGTGATGGTCTTCAGACAGGTTTACCTTTCTTTTCCTTAACTACATCCAGCTGTCCCTGTTTGGTGGTGCACTGATAAACCAACAGGTTACTCTTGAACTGCATAATTTACGAATCATAATCATTGTGACGATGCAAAATGTTTGCATCAGCCAATTGACAATCAGCTGACGAGGTTAAGATCTGAGTTATTAACTGATAAGGC
>NW_007411197.1:0-629 GCF_000475195.1 Diaphorina citri
AACGAACCTTACCTTTTCTGTTAAGGATAAAGTCCGTCCTGGGCAGGAATCCAACCCGCGACCTAGCGCTTACAAAGCAGAAGGCGCACTACGAAGCTAATTGGCGCTTACAAAAGGCTGCAAGACAGGCGCGCTACCGACCTAACTAGTCTGGTGTGTAAGCACCTTCACAGCTAACCAATTAATAGGGACAGACCTATGACCTCACGTATTTGTAAGTTTGAATCAATACACCGTACCTACCTACAAGGGGGGAAAAAAAACATACCTAATACCTACCTCTAAAATTGCTAATACCTACCTCTATTTTAAAACCTACAAATTACCTTACTTAATGACTCATTGAAAAGTTGAAAATAGCTGTCAAAACTAACTAGGTACTTTCAATTGCGGCACTATAATTAGCAGAATTCAATGCTAGTAATTTAGTAAGCTGTAGTCTGTAGTAAATTTTACTGACAGGTCAGTACGTTACTCGTGACTCGAATGAGTACTTAATTATGTCTAGTGCTTAATTGTAGGTACCTAAGTACTTAATTATGAGGTGAATTAAATGCATTGGGTTATAATGGTGACCGGTATATTTATTATTATTATGATGATGAATTTTTTTTTTTTTTTAGGAGGTT
>NW_007411198.1:0-629 GCF_000475195.1 Diaphorina citri
GTCATCCCTCACACCTTAATCTTTAGTCACATACTTTTGATGGTTTCTAGTGTGAACCACTTGATCTTGAACTTGTGACCTTTTCGTTTCTTTGTGGTTCTACACTAGTTAAGTTCAGTGGTGTATAACCTTTGTCTATCAAGCATGTGAGCTGGTGCAAGGGTGACGTTTCTTTTCTGGTGAAGAAGTAGGTTCTCAACATTTTGACCTGGTTGTTATGTAAGTTCTTAATGTCTATCAACCCCCTTCCTCCTTCTCTCTTAGGTATATTCATGCGGAGTACGCTGGCTTTAGGATGATGTTTCCTGTGTGTTGTTAGCGTCGTTCGTGTTTTTCTCATGATGTCATCCAGTTCTGTTTCTGTCCAGTTTATTACACCAAACGAGTAGGTTATGACAGGGATAGCTAACGTATTGAGTGCTTTAAACTTTAAATAGGCCTGTTCAATTCAGTTTTACAAACTTTATTCACCCTGCCTATGTATTCTTTTTTGATATTTTCCCTTATCTTTTTATGCATGGTCCATTGTTCTCGCTTGCTGATATCCTAGGTACTTATATAGGTCATGCTGGTCCATTGATTCTATCAAGCCTCCATCTGCAAGTTGAACGTTTCCTGACTTGATCTTT
>NW_007411199.1:0-629 GCF_000475195.1 Diaphorina citri
ATGCCGCCAACCGTTGCACCGATCTTAACCAAAAGTTTCGTGTCGCATCCTTGTCACATTTGACATCTACATACCAAAGTCTCTAGCTCTTACCGTTCTCGAGATATTTTGTTTACAGACAGACAGACACACACACAGACACACGGACACACACACGGACCAATGGCTGAAACTTTGGATTTAGGCTCTAGGGACCTCAAAACGTGTTTTGACACTAAAAACTGACCATCGAAATTTTGACCCGATTACATTACTTTCCTTCCTATAGGATAAGGAAAGTAAAAAAAAAGTCTACCGGCATTGTTTTTTGTAATTTGGCTTTGTACTTTGTAATACTCGTAAGCAGGTACTTAGGTGTAGAAAGGCTATCACAGAGAAGCAATTTTATTTCTCAAAATATGTACTATTCCTATGTAATACAAGCATTTGATTGGTTCTAACAAGGAAGAAATGCCTTAGAATTATCTTCTGTCAAGAATAACAAGCATTTAATTGGATTTCACAGGGAAATAATTTCTCAGAATTACCTACATCTTCTTGCGATCTAACAGTTTGAGCCTTACCACTGAAATTCTCAAGCTAAAACAAACAGACTGTAGTGTATTGTGTTTTTTATTTTATAAAATAAA
>NW_007411200.1:0-629 GCF_000475195.1 Diaphorina citri
TGATCCCGTCAGGCTCAGAAAATTTTCCAGGTTCTCTATTTATTTATTTTTAACCATTTTTGGTCTGAGCGGCAAAACTACTTCAAGCTTATCTCATCTCCTCATAGGTAATAATTTTAAAATGTATAATAATATCGCCTATCTAAAGGACTAAAGAGTTCCTTAACCTACTATTGCTGTCAAAGAGGCTACTACTATTGCTGTCGAATTCTCAAAAAGGTCCTTCATCGGCTGGGATTGAACCCTTACCCTCTTCATTACCAGGTGAGGGCCTTTACCAGTACACCCCTGAGGCACATAAATAGCCATGTTTAGACAAAAGTATAAAATTTTATTCGCATAGATTTATTTTTGTGTTGGTGACTATGGTTATGTACAGTCTATGTATTTTCTATGATAGACCATGTCTATTTCTCTATGTATTTTCTTCGAGTCTTATTGATTGGAAATTTATTGATTTCATTAATTGCTTTCTGGTTTTATTGGCAAGAGATCCTATCTGCCCTGCGTGAGTTTTGTTTGTTTATCAATTCATCACTTCGCTGTCCGGGCCGAAATCCGGTTCTGTACTCTCGTCGAAAGTTACGCTCGTTCAAGGTTGAATGGCGTTAGAGGATTTACGACTTTGT
>NW_007411201.1:0-629 GCF_000475195.1 Diaphorina citri
TATTGTTGTATTTTTTCATTATTTTATTTCATATCTTTACTCTTTTTGCATTAAATTTATTACTCAGCTAGAAACTTTTATTTCTCCGTCTAAATAATTAGATATGCATGTCGATAGAGAATGCAAAGATTATTTCAAATGGTTGAATCCTTTGAAGAAGAGGAAAGAAAAAATTATATAAAATAGAATACAAATAAACCAGAAGATAAAACCAATATGCACTTGAAGTTGAATAATGTCCCTTTCAATTTGGATATTGTGGTTAAACTTTTTCTCATACAAAATAGCGATTTTAAGTCATTTTCTTCACGACTAGAAGCGATCACTTTAATACCTTTTTTCACAAAAACGTACTGTACGTATTTGTGTGAAATATCATTTACGGGTCCGTGTTGTAGCACCCCTAAATCCCCATCTCCCATTGGGTGGGTGACAAGGGCCACACAGCTCCAAAAGCACCAGAAACTTTCTGTCAGAAAGTCAGAGAAGTTTCTCGTTGAAATATTTACAATAGAAGTTCGAGTGCAAATTAAACTTGTCTCTAATTGTAGATAGTCACCCTTTCGAGCTGTCTTCTCCCCGAATGAGAACGGATTCACCGAGAGATTCACAGACTAGGTGTCTGATGT
>NW_007411202.1:0-629 GCF_000475195.1 Diaphorina citri
CGGGCGGGAATCGAACCCGCGGCCTAGCGCTTACAAGGCAGACGCACTACCAACTAAGCTAACTAGGCTGGCACTTTTTGTGTTTAGTAGATAAATTTCCAATTTTATTTTACTGTTGTTGGTGGAGACGCCAAAACTACATTTCTCTTATTAGCTGGAGAGTCTATTATAAAGTCCTTCTCTTTGTGAAAGACAAGTCCGGAACTTGGAGTTTACGAAGTTAAGAAGAATCAAATGTCATAGTACAAAAGTGCTTAATGATTTGATTTATTAATAACAATAATAACCAATCTAAAAGAGTAATCTTCCTATGTATTTATATGTACCTACTCATAGTATAAGTGAAAACAATCGTAGAGATACGATACCTTTGCTATACTGTAGCTGTAGACCGATACCTGGTAGTCCTGGTACGGTTTACATTGCATTGTAGTATTCTACTCATACATTTAAGTAGATAAAAAATATCCAATGCTTCCCTCTCTCTATTAAATCTCTAATGTTTAAACAAAAGTTGTAAATAGAAAAGGCTGATAAGACTTGTAAGTTGGTCTGTTGTTCACTGTAGAAATATTTGTATATCCGTTTGGATAGAAATAGTCTAAGCTTCTGTGACCTGACATTGTTTC
>NW_007411203.1:0-629 GCF_000475195.1 Diaphorina citri
TTTTTTAAAAAAGCTCGAATTTAAGAATTTGAAGCTTTTTATACGTCTTATTAAAATTTCAACTACCGAAGGATTACTGACTTCTGTTTAGAAACTTTTCCATTAGATATTCCACAGGGACAATAACTTTCCATAGGTAGGTAACTAGGTACTCCGTGGGGACTTAGGCACCTACATATAACTCGTGTTTAAGAAGTTCCTATACTCAAGCATTGCCACAAACGTCACTTGGAGAAAATCAAATAGGTAGCTATTCCCAAAAGTACCCAACTACCTTAGAATTCGTATTTTCCTTTCCTCTTCTGAAGCTCGTTTCACCTCTTTTGGCGTGACAGCCTAAAACCCTAAACCATATAGGAAATCCAAGCCATCGCCATCGGAATCGGTGCCGTTTCCGAAAGGAAAAAAAAAATCTGGTGTAAACATCACACAACTTTCCTTATCCTATTGAATGATGCTTATTCATTTTCCTTTCGCAATTTCGCCTCTTCTGAAGCTCGTTTCATCTGTTTTGGCGTGACAGCCTAAAACCCTAAACCATATAGGAAATCGGAAATCCAAGCCATCGCTATCGGAATCGGTGCCGTTTCCGAAAGGAAAAAAAAAATCTGGTGTAAACATCACACAAC
>NW_007411204.1:0-629 GCF_000475195.1 Diaphorina citri
TGAGAGTAGGTACCCACCTGTCAGTTAGTCTTGTGTAAGCGATAGTAAGCGATAAGTCAGTCTTGTGTAAGCGATAGTAAGCGATCAGTCAGTCTTGTGTAAGCGATAGTTTGTGCGATAAGTCCGCGTTATACCTTATCCATTTGAATATGGCAGCAAGGAGTCATCTAAAAAGTAGGCTACGTTGCCAAACGTGTCAAAGGTTCAACGGTAGAGTGCGATTAGAAAGCGATAAGTCAGTTTTGTGTTGGATTTGTGCGAGCGATAAACCCGTGATAGTAAGCGATATAGGCGTTAGTCTGTGCGATTAGAAAGCGATAAGTCAGTTTTGTGTTGGATTTGTGCGAGCGATAAACCCGTGATAGTAAGCGATATAGAAAGCGATTAGTACAGTGTTAGTCTGTGAGTTTTCCAGTGCGATATCAAGTGTTAGTACCTACCGCGATAAGTGTCAATGTTGGTCAGCGATATAGAAAGCGATTAGTACAGTGTTAGTCTGTGAGTTTTCCAGTGCGATATCAAGTGTTAGTACCTACCGCGATAAGTGTCAATAAAGTACCCAAGTGAAAGTTAGTGTTAACCGTGATAGATAAGCGATCGAACTTTGTGATAAGAGATTGTACTTTGTA
>NW_007411205.1:0-629 GCF_000475195.1 Diaphorina citri
TCGGTTTTTACTTATTAGAGGCTGGTTTTCGGCCTCGGTTTTTACTTATTAGAGGCTGGTTTTCGGCCTCGGTTTTTATACAGCTTAACCCCATACACAAAAAGCCCAATCAGAGGCTTAGGTGTAGGGGCTAGACAGCCCTAAAGGATGGGTTAAGCTTCTACGAGTCTTTCCCTATCCTATAGGAAGGAAAGTAATGTAATCAGGTGAATTTTTTGAAGGTTTAATTGCGTACTGGTTTAGGCTAGGCTTTATAAAATAGAGATCCATTCGCTCTTTCACACACTGATCGCTGTATCTACCTATCTACAGAACCCCAACACCTAGAAAGCTGAAATTTGGTAGCAATATATCCTGTATCAGATTATCATCCTATGGTCTAAATGTGCAAGAAGAGAGGATTTTGCCGAAATCTCTAAACCGATCTTGAGTTGTGAGCCCTTTTCTGTGTCGAAAAAAAAATGTCAAATGTTAGTAATTCTTAAATAGGGAAATTATTGTATTTTTTGTATTATTTCCCTCGGAGGATTCGAAAGTCCTTTCTCTCAATGATTTCTACAATGCCCTGATATTCCAAATATTCCCTCTCTCCCTCAGGGTCAATGGCCGGCAGCGGTCACTTCAGCGTA
>NW_007411206.1:0-629 GCF_000475195.1 Diaphorina citri
ACATAGCACCTATCTGGTTTGGGTTCCATTACCTATCTACACTGATGTATAGGTAATTAAAATTGGTAAGTATATTATATTCATTATACAGGTAGAGGTAGGTACCTGTATAATGAAGATCCAAAGTTAATAGAAACCTATAAAATGATACACACCTACCATTGAAATTGTAAGTACGTAGTTAGCTACCCATGTACCATTAAACATATGTTTAGGTATTTACTACCTACTGATATATAATAAATAATAAGTAAATAGGTAGGTACTTAACCTGCATTTTAGTTGAGTATGTAGGTAATGTACCTACCTACCTACTTGATATTTTTATTTATTTGTTAAACTTCATCAGAAAATCACAACATGTGGTATGTAGGTGGTAGGTAGGTAATAATAATAATTATAATAATAGTGTGAGTAAATAACCGAATTAACACAGGAAGTTCTAAGTGAAGTGTGAGAATCAAGATAATTCGAAGTAATTATGAATTAAGTAGTTATTATACCGGGTCACCCTAGTGATGGGATTTCTTCTTCCTATTTCATTTAATTTCGGGTGATATTTCTTAAACTCTTCTATTTATCTACCATCAGTGTCATAAATTCTACAATAGTACTGGACAGGGCACCTT
>NW_007411207.1:0-629 GCF_000475195.1 Diaphorina citri
CTTCAGCGGTTACATTATTATCAAGGAAGTTCAAATGCCATATTGCCATGGCGCCATACTTTTTTGCCATATTTTAGCGAAATTTGGAAAAATGCCATAAAAAGCTTAAAAAGCCTTATTTGGCATACATTTTGCAATATTTTAAGCATTTTTAGGTCATTTTGCCATACATTTTGCCATATTTTAACATTTTTAGGGGAAAATATAAAACTTCAAGATTTTTTTTTTTTGCAAAAAAAAGTACTAAAGAGCCGTATACAAATAGAGGCTATGCATTTGGGGAAACATTTAGCATGAAAGGTGAATTCCTACGTAAAAAGTCCTCCAAATCCAAATCTGAAGTCAAAACAGCGAAAAATTATTTTAAAACGTTGAAAATTCAATTTTTATTTGACGTTCCAAGGAAAAATGTAAAACAGTTGCCTCTAATTCTTTAAAAAATTGCTAATTTTGCCATGTCTTGAAAAAATAAATGCCATATTTTCCTAAAATAAGTGCCATATTGCCATGCTTTTAGTACCATATTTTGGAAAAATAAGTGCCATATTCTGAACTTCTCTGATTATTATTTATCTACTAGGTATCAGTTACTGAGGATGACCGTCAAATACTGACAAGTAAAAGGTGAC
>NW_007411208.1:0-629 GCF_000475195.1 Diaphorina citri
GTCCTGCTGGCTTTTCCCGGCCCCACTTCAGCGGGGGTGAGTTTATTGAGAGGCGGCCAGTAGCTTGCCGCTGAATGAAGGCTAATCGTCCGTCACTAAAAACCTGTAGTACACAAATTAGATCGCGTAGTGCAAAATTACAAAGAGGTATACAAACATAAATTTGCCGATGTGACATTAGCAACAACACGAGCGAAACAGATAACAAGTAGAAAACAACACGCACACACGCAGCCATTTCCAAAACCATATTTTCGTATATTGAGTAGTGACCAACGCAATCGTAGCATTCAATACCACAAAACTAGTAAACATATTGACTTGGGAAAAACACCTTTGTATATCTATTATTATGTCCAATAAATAAATAAGTGAAGTGAATTGAAAAACAAAACGACTCAACAAAAGAACCATATTTTCGTAGCAACCAACACGCGACGTAATCCCAAAGCATTCGTCATCCCATAATCCTAAAACAAAACAATCGACTTAGCATAAAGCTGTGTCCACACAGAGTCGATGCCGTCGATCGACGTGATGAAGAGGTGAATCTATAGTTCATCCAGATCAATGTGACAGCAATCAGTCATCAACCCAAAATGAAGGAACCAATCAGATTGCAGGAAATC
>NW_007411209.1:0-629 GCF_000475195.1 Diaphorina citri
TTTTACAGTAAGTAGGGTAGGCTAGGAATAAGATACCAACCTAGCTTGTAAAAAAACAACCAACCAAACAAACCTAACCCTCTTGCTTTGTTTAAAAGTTTAACGAGTTGAAAGTGTCGCTAGAAATTAAATTTACAAAAAAGTGATCTTAAAAAGTGAAATTTTAGATCAGTGATATTCAGTGACCTGTTTTTGGAGTGGATTTTAAAATATTCCTTGCCTACTTACCTACCAAGGACATAGGATTACCTACCCTGCTATTTTGGAATGTAGAGACCTAGTTGCTGATTGCTGACTGATAGCTGTCGAAAAGGTAAGTAGGTATACATCCATGTAGGGAGGGTTGGGGTAATTTTTAGACAAAAGAAGCGCAATTTTGAGACACCAACGTTACTGGTCTCTAAATTGCCCCAAACTACCCTATACTTTTGGAAATCGTTATCATGGGCAACCGTTATCTGTACACTGCTGGACAAAAGTCTCTTCTTTGTTCTTCAGTTGAATTCTATCCTGTGCTTTCTAAATTTTCTCATCCCATCCACCTACTAAATGTTTTACCTGTGATTTTGGCTAATTTTTAGCTACAAAGATTTCTACAGCACCTTCAATACACTTATTCCTCACAGACC
>NW_007411210.1:0-628 GCF_000475195.1 Diaphorina citri
CGGGACGCCGGGACACCCCCTGAAATTCGGGACTGTCCCGGCCAATTCGGGACGTTTGGCAAGCCTAGGTATAGGTATCTCTTTATGCAGCTGCAATATAGGTAATGCTTATTGTACACGTAATTTTTATCTGTATGATAATATAATAAAGCTCATGTATATAGGAAGTGATGTTAGCATGAACTATCATTTTGTGCATCATAATCATTTTGTGCCTTTAGTCGATGTTGTTGATGATGATACTTCTACAATCAGCACCTGATAATATTCTACAAGTTGTTGATGAATTGATGATATTAACTATTGATGATACTTCTACAATCAGCACCTGATAATATTCTACAAGTTGTTGATGAATTGATGATATTGATAGTTAATATCATCATGATGTTGATGATAATAACACATATAGTGATGAGTTGAACTTGAAAAACTTTCCTACGGAGATCATAAGGTACGAAGACCTATTGGATTATCTCTAAAACCATACATAAATTTGATCTACTGGGTGATTTAATACAACATACCTAGCCATTGATATCTAGCCTATCTACGCTACACCGTGGTTTAAAAATTACCCAACCATCTTGGAGGTTGTATTCCTGGGATTGGTTTAAGAATATTTTAT
>NW_007411211.1:0-628 GCF_000475195.1 Diaphorina citri
TTTTAAGAGGTTTGACAGAGGGAACTGTAACTGCTATGGTCTTATCGTCCCGAAATCAAAAAAAAAAAAAAAAAAAAAAAGGAGAAAGCCAGCCGTTCCGAGAACGAACATTATCCCATCAGGATAAAATCCGCCCCGGGCGGGAATCGAACCCGCGGCCTAGCGCTTACAAGGCCCATCAGGATAAAATCCGCCCCGGGCGGGAATCGAACCCGCGGCCTAGCTCTTACAAGGTAGACGCGCTACCAACTAAGCTAACTAGGCTGGCTTTGCATTAAGGTTGTCAGTCTATGGGTTTGACAGAGGGAACTGTAACTGCTGAGGTCTTATTGTCCCGAAATCGAAGAGAGAACAAAATCAGGAGTCAAGATTGGAGAAATCCAGCCGTTCCAAGAACGAACCTCCTCTGTTTATTCTGTTTAGGATACGATTCGCTTCAGTCCTTCGGGTGTTAACCGAATCAGCGACATAGAATTTACAAGGCAGGCGCCATATCTTCCAAACTAACTAGAATGCCGAGGATTTCTTCATTATTTTATTTAATTTTTTTCCATTTTGCTTTCTGTCGCCCTCAGGTGATCTGGTACAAGGAGACCCTAAAGTTGGACACCACCGAGCGACGCATTAT
>NW_007411212.1:0-628 GCF_000475195.1 Diaphorina citri
ACATCTCTTACTATTTATATTTAAATGTTAAATTATCAATTCGAAACACTTCTCTTATTTTTTTTGGCGAAAAAAAGCGAAACTGAAATTTAAAAATGCGATCTTATTTTTGTAATTTTTTTCTGACGAAGCAGAGACGACTGAACCAGTGCTTTGGGGCATAAATAAGATGGCGGATGCAGAGATGAACAAGTTGAAACGAAACTTGGTGTTGTTTGAACGCTAATGCCTTGGACACGTGTAAAGTGTCCATAGGTGCTACACTGACCATAGGTGCTACACTCACCCTATATGTTTCTTTGTGCGTCACCTCTAGTCGGTATTTGGTATCCATAAAGTAAATAGGTACCAGGTACCTCATAGGAATTCATAGTAGAAAACCGCATAAGAGGTGTTGAGTTCAAATCCTGAATAAATCGCTCATATTTCAAATGTGAATAGATACCTCCATATATTTGGACAGAATTCAGCAGAAAAGAACCACCCAAAAATACCATAATAATTATGTAAATTCAAATCGAACAAAAGATTATTATTATTATTATTATTATTTTTACTCCCAGGTCTTCTTGTTTAGTGGTTCGTTTCTGTTAAAAGATTAAGGTCTCAGAAGACGCTTTCTGTATTA
>NW_007411213.1:0-628 GCF_000475195.1 Diaphorina citri
ATTTGACTACTCTTCTCTTGCCCATCCATCAATGAAATGACCATTCCCAAGTAAACATTCACCGAGTGTGTGACAAGTGAGCAACGGAACATCTTTTTTTTCTCAGGGAATTCAAAGTTCACCTCAGATAGGCTGTTTGAAGACGAAGTTATTTGAAGACAATTTTGTTTGAACTTTGAAGTCCAGGTTGTTTACACTCAGATGTCCTGATAATTATGTAAATCCAGGATATTAGCATAGCTATTCTTGATTCCTACAATTTCATCAGTTTTGGCAAAATAATGTTTGTATTGATGCCGGTCTCATCAATTTAATTACTTATTGAATGAATCATCTAATAGTCCAATACAAATTGCTAAAGAAAATCCCATGATCTAGTCTTCTCGGAATGTCACTTTCTAGATTGCATAATTTGTTTAGAAATTGCACAATTGTTGCTTTCACAAGAAATGGGGAATTTGTTGCACAAGAAGAAATGGAAAATTTGTTGCACAAGTGAAAGAAATGGGAAATTTGTTACATTTCTCATAGTACATAGATAAGAGTTGGAATATCCTAGATTTAGCGACGAAATTATTGATGACTCTACCGAATCACTCCTTATACAATGCACAGAGATTTCAAAGGT
>NW_007411214.1:0-628 GCF_000475195.1 Diaphorina citri
AAATGTTATTTCTGGGACTCTACCCCAGCCCCTGGGTTACTATCAGAGCTACTCAAGCTGTATTCACAATAATAATTACTATGAACAGGGGGAATATCTAGGGGGAATTTTGTTTAGTTTTAGTGTATTTTTTTTAATTGTCATTTTTGTAAAAAGGGTTAGTCCTGTAAATAAATAAATATATCATTCATCAGTGGCTTGAACATGCATGTTGATATACCTGAGATCAGAAATTGAAGATTGGTTGGAACCTGAAGAAATAACTCATGGGGTCAAGAGGTCAGAGTTGAATACTTTACCTTGCTTGAGAGCAGCTTCCAAAGAACACAGCCCTGTCATCCCAGTGGCACCAAAAATTGCAATTTTTTTCATCATGAAGCCTGGCTGACACAGGCACAGTAACAACAGAAGGTAGCGAAGAATGATTAGGCTGTTTTAACAAATTGGTCAGAGCTCACACGAAATAACTGATGGAATGAATATTTAATGAGCATTCCGGCATTTATCGCACTCTTATCACTTTATCAGTAGCGTAGATAGAAAATCCATTAATCCAGTGTACTTTTGCTTTTTTGTTGACTTTCGGCTTTCGTTCTGATAAGATAAATCGAGAAGAGAGAGATTACAG
>NW_007411215.1:0-628 GCF_000475195.1 Diaphorina citri
TGCTTCTTTAATATGAGAAAATGTCTGGATGGTGCTTCTTTAATATGAGAAAATGTCTGGATGGTGCTTCTTTAATATGAGAAATTTAGGGTTGGATGGTGCTTCTTTAATATGAGAAAATGTCTGGATGGTGCTTCTTTAACATGAGAAAATGTCTGGATGGTGCTTCTTTAATATGAGAAATATAGGGTTGGATGGTGCTTCTTTAATAATGAGAAAATGTCTGGATGGTGCTTCTTTAATATGAGAAAATGTCTGGATGGTGCTTCTTTAATATGAGAAATATAGGGTTGGATGGTGCTTCTTTAATATAAGTAAATGTCTGGATGGTGCTTCTTTAACATGAGAAAATGTCTGGATGGTGCTTCTTTAATATGAGAAAATGTCTGGATGGTGCTTCTTTAATATGAGAAAATGTCTGGATGGTGCTTCTTTAATATAAGAAAATGTCTGGATGGTGCTTCTTTAATATGAGAAATATAGGGTTGGATTTAGTATGGGGGATGGTAGGTATGGTACCTATATTTGAGGAAGGGTTAGGATTTTTCTTACTAAATTATTACAAGTTATGAAGTTAACACTTGATCTTTTTACGACCTTTAAACCTTTGTGAAATATTGTGTGTGTG
>NW_007411216.1:0-628 GCF_000475195.1 Diaphorina citri
ATTTCTCCCTGGCGGCTAGCTTCTATGTGTGGGTACCTATTTACATCCTATTTATATCATCACATATAAATACTATAGTAATACCTACCTACAGTTGAGTTACACTATGTATAAACACGTTCCTAAGTAAGTAGGTACTAGGGATAGGGATAGCTTGGGTACTTATACGGATATCAAACTTCTACGAGTATCGTTGTTAGTTTCAGGAATTAAGGTCATTCTGAGCAAATAAAGTTAACCTAACAACCTTTTTTTTTACCAAGCGAAATTAAGGTTTAACTTAGCCAGTTCTTTGTTACCTTACGCGATTAATAAAGCTCTCACACGTTTTAGTACGAATTGAGGAAATTTGAAAAAGTTCAAACAAAAGGAAATTTACCGAAACATAAACACGTTCAACATTTAGAACTTTGCCAAGTGAAAATGTGAGAGCTGTTTTACTAAACCCTTGTCGCTACCCCTACTGGACTACACGATACCTACATTACCTACACAGTACATAATGTTTCTGGTTCGAGGGTACAGGTCACCGTTAAGTTTTATCTTATAGCGTACTTGTAATTTTATATCTCGAATATTTACGCTCCAAAAACAAAACAAGTTCAAATTACGGTCAAGCGCCGTAAAA
>NW_007411217.1:0-628 GCF_000475195.1 Diaphorina citri
ACACCCAAAATAGATAATTTATTGCTTACCTTATTTTATATGACTAGGGAGAGATTTTCCGAAACCGACTGGAGTTTCACCTCTCTCGCAGGCTTTTTCAAGATGACTGAACTTGATTTGTTGTTGTTGATGATGTTTGTGTGGGTGTCGCTTTTTTCCCGAACACATGTGTATTTGAGTATTGTCACTTGATATCCCACTCATTTTATTTTTTTACTGGTTGGTTTCCGTGTCCGTGAGATATGCATGGTGCATGGCATCTATCTCACAGTATTGGAAGGGTTGGGGACGTTGGGGTTTAAAATGAGGTTCAAAACCCCCTTGGACGCCACGAAACAATATCTAGGCTCCTTCCATGTCCTTAATGTTTGTATACAGGACGTAAAGCTAGAATACCTGGACAGAGTGTGGTTTAGAGTTTAGAGGCCTTGTGAATCGACCCGTTGAATAAATGGACTGATACAGGATATGTAAGTATGTAAAGCTGATGGTTCAAAATGTACCTAAGGTTAAATTGAGCATAACCTTACCATAGCTTTCCACAGGGTGCTGAGATAAGTGTTCAATGGAAGGTTTCACCCAAATAAAAGCAAAGTCTTTGCCTACTAGATCTTGCAACTTGAATATC
>NW_007411218.1:0-628 GCF_000475195.1 Diaphorina citri
GCTGGTAATATTTGTTGATGGTTGTTCAAGTTGATTAAGTCCTTGTTAGATTTATGATGATGAGTTTGATGAGTAATCCACAGTATTCCACAGTTAGGATAGAATAGAATAAAGAATAGAATAGAATAGAATAAAGGTACCTTGCTTATCCTGTTCGAATAGGACTTAATAGCTAGTTAATTCACCCCAGCAGTCTAACCCCAATTGGGCTTGATCAAGGAAAGGTTTTAGTTTTAGCTTCTTAGGTCATACCCACAGTTTATAATAATTAATTTACTTGAATCTTGAAGTTAGAATAGAATAGAATAAAGAATCGAATAGAATAGAATAAAGGTACCTTGCTTATCCTGTTAGAATAGGACTTATTACCTAGTCGATTCACCTCAGGAAAGGTTTTAGTTTTAGCTTCTTAGGTCATACCCACAGTTTATAATAATTAATTTACTTGAATCTTTTCTTCTGTTTTCAGGTAAGTGATCTGATTCATCAATGCAACCAATTACCTATCTAGTTTGTCGTAAGTAGTCTTTTCTTTGCCCAAGGTATAATCATTGATGAGAGCTGACAATTCGTTTCCTTGATTTTTTCGCATGTCAGGCAACATTGTTTACTACTATAGATAGGTATA
>NW_007411219.1:0-628 GCF_000475195.1 Diaphorina citri
AAAGAAGCCAACGGCGCGGAGCGGCAATATCAAGTTGAATGCTCCGGTTCCCAATGGATCACTGAAGTTAAGTAACGTCGTACATGGTTAGAATCCGAATAGGGGACCATCTGGGCAATCACGTGTTCCTAGCTTTTCCCGACCTGGGTGAGGTGAATGTGAGGAGACGGAAAGCTTGTCACCGAATGAAGTAAAAACCCAACCACCCTCACGCATTGCTGAAAACCTTTGCAGGTGTACAGTGACGTTAGACGCCGCGAAAAAAAGGAAAAAAAAAATGTTTTGGACGGCTGGATCGATCTTCGCCCACTTTACCCACCCCTGTTCTCGACCATCCTTTAGCACAGTGTTTCTTAATTAGTTTGGCCCGCGGAACCCTTTTCAAAAGGTGAACATCTTTGCGGAACCCTGAACTTTCAAGATTGCACTCCCCACTCCCACCCCCCTTATTATAAAAATACAACAAGTTTTCTTTGTTACAGTTCCCTCTATCAAACCTCTAAAAAAAGCTGTGTTATTATAAAAATACAACAAGTTTTTTATATATATAAAAAAAAGCTGTGTAAGATGAAATACCTAGTCTAAGATGGTCGTTTTGAAACTGAATTTTATCTAGTGTATGATTTTT
>NW_007411220.1:0-628 GCF_000475195.1 Diaphorina citri
TGCAAAGAATTAGGTAGGTATACATACTTTACATTTTATGTAATAATTGTAATGTGTACATACCTACGTACATATATGTAGATTAACTTTATTTCTGCTGAGAGGCAAAAGGCTGACTGAAAACACCGACCGACCCCGTATGAACGGGGTCGGTTGGAAAAGAAGAAGAGGAAGGAAAAGAAGAAGAAGAAGGATTAAGAGGCGGAAGGAAAGAAGGAGGAAGAGGTTAAGGGGAAGAAGAAGAGGAAGGAGGAGACGAAGGAGTTGAAGAAGAAGGAAGAAGAAAAAGAAAAAGAAGGAAGAAAGATTCTATTGGAGAATTCATTTCAGCGCCTGCTTTCAATAGAGGAAAGTTGCTTGACTGTGTTCGACAGCAAAGTTAGAATTTGTTTGAAAAGCGGAAATAGATTTTCTCAAACAACATTTTCAGTTGGTTTTGCATGACAGTTTGGGCCTAACAGGCCCATACATACTATTTGGCCTACCAGGCCATGGCCTAACAGGCCTATGTCCGTCGTACAAAACCTGTCGTGAGTGGCCGGCCTAAAATGAACGACAGACCGGGTGGGATAGTGACACAGAGAACCGTGTCTCCTTTCCAACCGGTCTTTAGCGGAACACAGAGAAC
>NW_007411221.1:0-628 GCF_000475195.1 Diaphorina citri
CAGAATTTTACGAGTGGATGCCCTTCGACTCAACCTTTGCTATTTCTTTAGCAAGGGAAATTCAGGCTTGCATACTCACTGTTTATAGTCCCCCAGCCAGACTAAGCTGGTCTACTCCCTGTTTAACGTCCCCCAGCCAGACTTCTTTTCTTGGACAATGGACAAAAATTGTTGGGCATTGGACACGAAAATTGATGCTGAATTAAACAAGAAGAAAATGTCAGAAAAGAGAAGATGACACAAATGTCGACTTGTTGACACAAACTTCGGCTGTTCTGCTGAAGTTTCAGCTACAAGTTTAGCCACACACAAGGTAAAAAAATAAAAATAAAAAAATGCGAGGGTAAGGGAATGTTCTACTGGTACCTTTCTCACTTTACCCTCGGGTCTACAGTTCTACACGGTTCATATTAAAATCTTCAATAACCTTTGAGCATACGAGTAACTCAGCGAATACCTATACCTCGTGTGGAATCTCCCTTAGAGTAGCGTAGTGGTCTCGGTAGCGTAGTGGTCAAGACGCTCGCCTGGTAAACAGGAGGGCGTGGGGTCGATCCCAGCCGAGGCATGGAATTTTATCCTCATCTAGTTGAGATTTTGACCACATGATAATGGAGCTCTAAGGGTT
>NW_007411222.1:0-628 GCF_000475195.1 Diaphorina citri
TAGACCTGATCAGGTGTTTGATAGCCTGTGTACTCATCAGATCAGGTATCATCAGATCAGGTATAAAAAAAAAAAAAAATGATAGCCTGTGTACTCATCAGATCAGGTATCATCAGATCAGGTATACCTGATCAGGTGTACCTGTCAGGTCTACCTGATAGTGAGTGGCTGGCCTCAAATGCGTGGCATGGTATGGTAGTTCTTGTTTACAAGTTTAACTAGTGCATTAAATACCAAATTGTCGCAAAATCCTTAAATATCTGTTCCGTCCAGTAAATCCTTAAATATCTGTTCCGTCCAGTAAATCCTTAAATATCTGTTCCGTCCAGTAAAGCCTTAAATATCTGTTCCGTCCAGTAAAGCCTTAAATATCTGTTCCGTCCAGTAAAGCCTACCACTCACGCTCAGACCGTGTGGCGGAAAAAGGTTCAGACCACAGGTCTCTCAGACGGTCTCACAGACCTAGTACTCGAGCTCTTTCCACCACACACGTTCCGACTGTCTCGGTCTGTCAGACAGTTTCAGTGTGAGTGGCTGGCATAGACACAGACCTAGCAAACCCATCTCTTTCACGTCTTCAATTCGCTTTCTTCCAGGAGACGAAATCTTGGCCGTCAATAGCAAAGCC
>NW_007411223.1:0-628 GCF_000475195.1 Diaphorina citri
GTGTAAAAATGGCGGTTCAATCTATAGTTTATATGATCTATACAAGAGCTAGTTGGGCGATCATTCAGCATTTCTTCTCGAGTTGGTTTATTTATGGAAGGTAAGATAGAATTATTGTACAGTAAATTCAAATATTTATAATTTGTGTTTGATTTCTTCAGTGTGCACAGATTTATATCTCCTACAATTATTATATTGTCATCTCTTTTTGTTGCATTCTGCAGCCAAAAATTTAGATCATTTAGGAACCGTTCCAAATTTAACTTAGGGGGACGATAAATGGCAAGTATAAGAAATTGTACTTTAGAGGTCAGAAAGAGGAGAGAGAGAGAAAGAGATAGAGAAGAAATAATGGGAGAGAGAGAGAGAGAGAAATATTATATGAAGGCTTATCATTATTTTTTCCTCACAATAAAGCAATTTGATAACCAGGGCGAGAGAGAAAAAGTTTTCATGAAAGAGGGAGAGAGAGGTAGAGAGGAACGTTGTGAGAAAGGGAGAAAGAGATAAAATATTTCATGAAAGAGGAAGAGAGAGAGAGAAATAGAAGGAGAGAGAGATGGGTTGAAAAGGTGGGAGAAGTGAGAAAATCATTGAAGCGAAAAGGTAAAAAGAAATGGGATGAGAG
>NW_007411224.1:0-628 GCF_000475195.1 Diaphorina citri
ACCGCATCTCACATCTCATTACATGTACCTGACAGAGGACTGTGATTTTCCATAACCTCCTGTGAAATTACTTCGGTTTCAAATGGATGGATGTGTTTTTCGTGATGATTGGGATCACGGATGAAAGATATATGCTGACAGTTCACGCTGGCGAGGTCGTTTGGTATGGGTTCTGATTTATTTGCTCTTTGTTTGCTTCGATTCTCCGTCTTCGCCTTTTAATGCCATCTCTCAAAATTTTCCTATTCCTAGTTGTGTAGTGTGCCGTGACGTGATGACCCAAACTTTTCTGTGACTTGAAGTCATCCTTTTCTGTGGAAAAAGATTTTTCATTGTGGGGAGATGCATTTTTCTTCCCTGGTCTGAGGGAGATTCCAGCATTAAAACAGCTAGTTCTGGCTCTGCTATAATGTGGTTATCACTCTTGCTTGGTATCTAAAAAGCTTAAAATCGAAAACAGAAAAGCACAAAATATTGGCGACATACTCCGGACATAGGTATTCTGCAACTCAGAGTTACCAAGCTAGGATCTCTAGGATCTATCTATACTCTAATCCTATAAAATTGGATCTCATTTATATCGGCGGTCATTGTGATACCTATACCTACTAGACTGCTTTGACTTTTT
>NW_007411225.1:0-628 GCF_000475195.1 Diaphorina citri
TTCTCCTATCCTGTCTTCCTTCTCTCTTCGATTTCGGGATGATAAGACCATAGCAGTTACAGTTCCCTCTGTCAAACAAACCTCTTAAAAAAAAAACTTTTTTCCCGTTTTTTTGTATTTTTTTAACGCTTTCCAGTGACCCAGTTAACTTTATACTCCCAGACATTATTGACGGATCGTATATCCGGCTGTGTTATAAGCAAATACCGAACGCGTGCATTGCAATAAAGAAATATGAAATTCCATTTTACATAATACATATTGTAAACAATAGGAAATACATATTGTAAACAATAGTTGGCAAGAATGCACTACACGGCAGAGACCAGAATGTAAACAATAGCTTACGTGTAAACAAATGCCTATGGATATAGGTAGGTAAAAGGATAAGGAAAGTAACACTGGAGTAGTTACAAACCATGTTTTAGATAGGTATAGCTATAGACTATAGAGGGATATGAATAGGTCATAAAATATAATTTATTATTTTGATTATTATTATTTAATTACAACCTACATATTATAATAAAGGGGATTTAGCTAATAAAATGAATTTTAATTGTGTTGAGCATAAATGCTTGTCACAAATGTCGTTCCCTGCTTAATGCACTACGCTAAATTTTATGAC
>NW_007411226.1:0-628 GCF_000475195.1 Diaphorina citri
AAGTTTTTCATATTTTTTTTTTTTTTTTTTTTTTCACAGGCAACAAAGAACAACATCGACAGTATAAACAGGGTACAGTAGAACCCCGATTTTATGAACCCTTGGTTATATGAACTCGAAAATCCGAGCTTTACATTAATTTTTTACTCGAAAATCGGATAGGTACCAGAAAAAAAAAATCATCTACGAAATTACCTACCTTACTCAAATTTTTGGATCAAATTTACCAAAATTTGTGTCCCTTTTGAAGTAATTTTTTGAGCGCCAGCTCTCGGTCTATAAATCAGCTTGAAATGAACTCAAGATTGCATATCTAGAAAATGATTTCACGGCGTTTCATTAATCAATAACACGAAGTCCATAAAAATCTAACCTCCTTGGAACCTCACCTCAGTTTGTGCTGCGCTCTCACGGTAAAAGTCGTAAACTTCAAAAAGAAGGGTTGTTGACTTTTTGCAAGTTCGCATGATCGCGATGCGCTATTCGTAGAAATTCGTACATTTCGTATTCGTACTATCTTTTTCTATTTCATTTGTAATTTTGTGTGTGAAAATATCATCTTTCCACACAGATTTCGCCCGGAAAGTTCGCCTGTCGCGGTTTCTAAAAGTTGAGTTATAAATTTCGA
>NW_007411227.1:0-628 GCF_000475195.1 Diaphorina citri
CTTCCTTCTCTCTTCGATTTCGGGACGATAAGACCATAGCAGTTACAGTTCCCTCTGTCAAATCTCTTAAAAAAAAGAAAAGGAAAACCTCAATATGATGGTTGATGAATGATGATACATACTTATGATCTTATGAATAATAAAATACATACCTCTATACTATAAATGGAAGAATTTCCCAAAACAACTTTTCAGCGACCAAGTGCTATTGCTAGATTGCTACTGAAACAAGTTCGTCTTCATCTGTAGATTGTAAAATACACACCTCTATTAAATGGAAGAATTTCCCAAAACAACTTTTCAGCGACCAAGTGCTATTGCTAGATTGCTACTGAAACAAATTCGTCTTCAACTGTAGATTTGAAACTGTTGAAGGAATAGGTGTTTTACGAAGCATCCGCTAAAATGCACCCACCCATCTTGTACTGCTTATATTATCTGAAGTCTAAGCTGCGTGAAACCTAGTTGAGTTGAGATTTTTAGAACAAAATATAACTACCGTATAATATTAGAGGACGCATTAACCAAACACACAGTACATATTACATACGTAGGTATTCAGAAGGGTCTTTTCATCCAGATTTCAGCAGGCTCTATTCAGTTTAATCATTCATTGGTCCTTTTTTTT
>NW_007411228.1:0-628 GCF_000475195.1 Diaphorina citri
AATCGTAAACTTACCTACCTTGGAACCTGGAAGAAAAGTACACATACGTACATATCCTGTATCGTTCCGTTAATTCAATGGAGCGATTCACAAGAAAGCCAGGCGTTCCGAGAGCGAATATTTTCGCATCAGGATAAAATTCGCCACGGGCGGGAATCGAACCCGCAGCCCTAGCGCTTACAAGGCAGACGCCTTACCAACCAAGCTAACTTGGGTGGCTAAACAAAACATATTTGATTTTTGATGTTTAGGATAAAGTTTGTTCCTGATGGCAGGAATTATTCGATTTAAATCGCGACATTCTCTCAAGCTGGATGCTCCATATTTTCCTAAGGTCGTGGTTATGTCTCATGCCAAACTGTAGAAACATCCTGTCTCAACTAGTCTTGTCTCAACCCAACCCGGTACATAAACATGACCACAACCTAAAGCAGAACAGAACAAGCTGGGCCCGTCCCTCCGGGAATTATTTAGCCCGTAGTTTATTCGATCAGTACCTATATACCTACCTAATTTGTTTAATATTCACTTTATTATTATTCTTGATTTGATTTTTCGATTTCACTTTCATGTAATGATTTAAAATCAAGACTAGAGCCCGTTCTCCCTTTATTCCCAATATAAGGTT
>NW_007411229.1:0-628 GCF_000475195.1 Diaphorina citri
TCACATTTGTGAACTACATATCAAATTTCAAGTCTCTAGCTTATACCGTTCCAAAAAAAAAAAAAAAAAAAAAAAAAAAACAGACACACACACGGACCAATGGCTGAAACTTTGGATTTAGGCTCTAGGGACCTCAAAACGTGTCTTGGCACTAAAAACTGACCATCGACATTTTGACCCGATTACATTACTTTCCTTCCTATAGGATAAGGAAAGTAAAAAATCCCAGGTGTGCAAACGTTGTTTTTCCCTTCTATTTTCTCTTCCTATAGGATAAGGAAAGTAAAAATTAAAAAAGAAAAACATCGGTTATATCGGTCAGTCCAGGTTTACTCGAACCTTTTTTCGTTCCTGGCCGATTCTGAGTGCCTTAACCCTTAAAGTACTCGCGGGCCGCATTACAAAGAACAAAATAATGATAAACACAACAAAATGGCTGCTGTTCAACCCTGTAGGTAACACGTAAGCCCCAGAAGAGAAGTTGGATGTCAATTTATTTGATTTTTCACAACACGACAGAGTAGGGGAAGGAGAAGACAAGGTTAGGGGCAAAAAGACAGAGGGAGGGGGATAAAAGACAGACGGAGGGGGATAAAAGACAGAGAAGGGGGATAAAAGACAGACGGAG
>NW_007411230.1:0-628 GCF_000475195.1 Diaphorina citri
ATTGATCTCTTTCCTCTCAGCTCTCCTTCCATGATTCTTCTCTGCAGACAATTTCTTCTCAGGATGTGACCCAGCCAAGCCATGATTATTATCGTTGCTTATCAATATAATTAGTGTCATTTCTATATCCAAGCAGATATATACCTTTTAATTTGGATCATGTTATTTTGTGTGAATTCACCTTGAACATTCTAGAAATCCCAGGTTCTATCTTGTAAATTCGCAATGAATATACATATACATATACATGTGTAAATTCTACAATAATTCCGCAATGAATACATATAAGTATGTACATTCTAATCTCGTTCTACAAAATCGGTAAAGCGCAACTTGGTCAACTTACCCTTTATGGTATTCCAACCACTAGTTGTGAGGTCGTCATAGTATGTATTCTGTAAGTGACTTTTGCATCGCTACATTCACTACCGTTGCCAAGACAACCACGTGCAGTGATCACTTCACAATCAATATCCTTGTTGTCCTCAACATAATCTGGACACTGCGCTGTAGTCTGGAGTACATTGATCCATGTTTGGACTATAATGTGCTTTGATATATTCTTCAGCCCTAGGCCATTTCTATTCTTAGAAACTCCTTCATTGTTGTGTCATGTTTTTCTACATAT
>NW_007411231.1:0-628 GCF_000475195.1 Diaphorina citri
GTAGGAGAGAGGGAAGAATGGGAGGAGAGAGGGAATAAATGGTAGGAGAGAGAGGAAAAAATGGAGGGAGAGAGGGAAACATAGTAGGAGGGAGGGAAGAAATGCGAGGAGGGAGAGAACAAATGGTAGGAATGAGGGGGGAAAATGCGAGGAGAGAGGGAAGTGAGCGTTCTACCTCCTAATATGTTTAACGTGATGAGAGAAGAGGGTAAAAATTGAGCAATTGAGAGGGAAGGGATGATTGTGGGAAGGGGAAATAATCAGAAGGGAAGGGAGAGAGAGAGAGAGAGAGAGAGAGAGAGAGAGAGAGAGAGAGAGAGAGAGAGAGAGAGAGAGAGAGGGGGAGAAAGAGTGTAAAGAGAGAGAGAGAGAGAGAGAGAGAGAGAGAGAGAGAGAGAGAGAAGGTGGTAAACTGTGAAGGGTGAGAGTAATGGATATGAATTTTGAAATTTTATGCTTAAAATGTTTTAAATGCGGATTTTATGCCATCCGTCATGCACGTTGCATACCCACCCTCTGCTGTCGGTTTCGGGGGTAATTCACTTTAGGGGCTTGTGTATTTTTAACCTCGAAAAATTTATATGAATTTCATTTTCGTCATGCTGTAATGAAATGACACATGAAATAC
>NW_007411232.1:0-628 GCF_000475195.1 Diaphorina citri
CACTACTATAACAATAGAAGAGAAGGAGAGGGATATATTATAAAAGTTCTGTATTATTATTATTATTTTTCCACAAAGAGGTGGGAGGGGGTGGAAGAGTAATACAATGGCCCATCTAGATCCATTTCTCTTTCTCTCTATTATTGTATTTATTGTACTGTTATGTGCACTTGTTGTCAAAGGTCAGGTCGTCTCATGTAGTTCAACGCACTGTAGACCTCACTCGGAAAACTGCAGACCTCAAAGGCTCAACTGGGATTGAAATGATCAAATTTCCTCTGGCTCTGAGTTGAACTTTTTTTCCAATAAATTTGATAGATGGAACTATCTCATCGTCCTGAAAGTCAACAGAGGAGGACAGGATAGGAGAAAGCCACAGCCGTTCCGAGAACGAACCTTATCTGTCGAAGATAAAAATCCGCCCCGGGTGGGAATCGAACTCGCGACCTAGCGCTTTTAAGGCAGACGCGCTACCCTCCAAGCAGTCCAAGCTAACACTGCTGGTGGCACTTTAGTTCCTAATTTTATCAAAAACTTGGACTGAAATTACATAGATAAAATGCCTTCAGAGAAAATTTGGGATAACTCAACCCTACTTCCACAGGAAAAATGTGACTTTTCTGACAAA
>NW_007411233.1:0-628 GCF_000475195.1 Diaphorina citri
AATTGTAGTCATAAAAACAAAAATTAGAAAAATAAATGTGGGCAGGTGGGCCAATAAATGGTACACTTACCCTATTTGAGTTACACCCGTACATCCCCCGTGGGGAGCAGGCTCAGGACGGGGTTGGGACCAGGCCCCAATGTTCTCATATTTACATACGCTAATACGTTGCGCCTGATTAGTCGCGCTAATCTGCCTCCCAGGAATACTTAGGCGCAAAACTTTGTCTAAAACGCCCCCGCGTCCAACCCCAGAGCAGCGGAGTTCCCGGAAAACCCTTTAAACTTATTACAATCTTAGCGGCGAAAGTTCTAGCTATTAAAAGCCTAAAAACTTTTGTGTGTATACCAAGTGGCGTGGGGTGAGGTTTGCAAATCGGGGAGCTATGATTCAGTATTTCCCTTTTTGAATTTCCCCTCTTCTGAATCTCTTCCCCTCTTTTGTGGAATGATAGCACTTGTACTAAAGACTAAACGATAGGAATAAAAATCTGGTGTGAACATCACACGACTTTCCTTATCCTATTGAATGATGCATAATAGCTGAAAACCGCCAAAAAGCGGTCAAAATACCGCCAACCGCAGCACCTATCTCAAACAAACTATTTGTGGTGCATGCTTAGCACATT
>NW_007411234.1:0-628 GCF_000475195.1 Diaphorina citri
ATCGAACCCGCAACGGCAGCTGTGATAGGGGTAGGGCCACAGCGCCTTGAGTTTTTAGAGTTATGCAATTTGCAGGCAAAATATCAGTCACTGTTATTATAACGCCGTGATTTTATGGGGTTATGCAATTTCCATGGAAAAATTTCAGCTGTTTCAGCTTCAGCCGTTCTTCATTGATGTTTTAACGCCGTGATTTGGTAAAGTTATGCAATTTACATACCTACAAAAAAATGTCAGCCGTTTATGAATGATATTAAAAACGCCACGCCGCGCCGTGAGCTTTTGGATTTATGCAATTCGCACGCAATTTTTCAGCTGTTTCTCAGTGGCATTAACAACGCCGTGATGGTGTGAGGGTATGCAATTGTAAAAATGTCAACTGTGCTCAATGTTATCATTACGCCGAGTGTTTTTAGAGCTATGCAATTTGTTAGCAAAAATAAGCGCCGTTCTAAAATGATATAGGAACGCCGTAAATATAAGAAGCTATGCAATTTCCATTCAAAATTTTTAATCGGTAAATTGCATAGATGCATAGGGTAAGACAGTTTACCATTTATTTGCCCACCTAAAAAACGTACCATTTATTGGCCCACCTGTGGGTCTACGCCACATAAGTCTGAACTGG
>NW_007411235.1:0-628 GCF_000475195.1 Diaphorina citri
GCACTGAAGCATGTTTTAAAGCCATCTCAACATGCAGCATGTTTAAAAGATTTTCCATTGGACTGATATGATGGTTTTGGAGCTAACATGTAACCGTGCATGCCTCACTGAAGCGTGTTACATATATTGGCTTGAAACATGAAGCATACTTGAGGCAACATGCTTCATGTTGCCTCAGTGTAAAAGTGCCTTTATAATGTAAAAGTGTACAATGTACCGCGTTAGTACACCTAATACTCTATTGCTTCAGGCAATGCATGTATGTGGGACGTGTTGGGGGATTACTTTGGAGCATTTTAACACGAGATTCATTTCTAATACTCCGCAACTGCAACTTGATGCAGGATAACAGTATAGTATAATATAACAGTATAGTAGAGGTCTAGGTTTAATTATCAACGAGGTTAATTGAAAACTATTCGTAATTGCCTGCCTCACAGACAAGGAAAGTAAGTGTCATCGGAATGGAATGTTGTAGCGGCTTCAGCTATAGCTAGGCTTATCCAAAATGTCGATTCGGGACGCGAATCCGCGAACATAATTGCCAAAACCGCGAACATAATTGCCAAATCCGCGAACATAATCGCAAAATCCGCGAACAAAATCGCGAAATCCGCGAACAAAATCG
>NW_007411236.1:0-628 GCF_000475195.1 Diaphorina citri
CATAAACATGTACATTATTATGTACCTATAACATGTTATGAATATTAAATACATAAACAAACATGTCAAGGGTATGTACATATCATAAATACATAGAGATGTTATGGCATAATACCCATACTACATGGACATAATCGCATTTCAAAATGTTGGAAGAGCTACATATTATGTACATTATATATGTATATGGGTGTGTTTATATGGAGAGTTCTGGGTTCTGTGGGTGCTTGAAATCAGTGGTGTGACTTGAAGAAATTCAGTAGGCTCCTTTGCAACACATTTCGCCTTTGAAGTTCCAGGATATTTTTTGACTCATTATACATTATTAGGATTTTTCCCTCTTTTTCCCCTTCGAGCTCAAAGAAATGATATTTTCCCTCTTTTTCCCCTTCGAGCTCAAAGAAATAATATTTATCGCTCTTCTTTTCCTTTGAGCTCAAAGAAATGATAATTTCCCTCTTTTTCCCCTTCGAGCTCAAAGAAATAATATTTTTCCCTCTTCTTTCCCTTTGAGCTCAAAGAAATGATATTTTTCGCTCTTCTTTCCCTTTGAGCTCAAAGAAATAATATTTTTCGCTCTTCTTTCCCTATGAGCTCAAAGAAATTATATTTTTCGCTCTTCTTTCCC
>NW_007411237.1:0-628 GCF_000475195.1 Diaphorina citri
AATACCTGCGGCCCGCCAATGTTCAACAAATATCAAAAATGGCCCTCTATACATTTTGAGTTTGACATGCCTGGTTTAAGGATTTTCGAAGTTGAGCTATGACCACATCTTTGAGATTAAATTTAATCTGATTGGATTAGGCAATTTGGTTAATTTTAGCCTTTGAATTAAGAATCGCCATTCGGAACGTTGAGTTCATCAAATTGTACCTGTGACCTGGGCGTTGATTGGTCAATTTCAGCCCTTGTAGTAGGAGTAACCAATCAGATTGTCTTAATCCAATAGGATTAAGTTCATCTCAAAGTCCTTACGTCTTTAATGGCCCATGCCTTTTTCGGAGTTTTAATTTGATTTAAGTTTAACTATTGGATTAAGAAGCTATCTGATTGGCTGTAAACTTTGAAATCAACCAATCAGATCGCTAAACCGTGTTTTATCACTTGGTAATCCCCAACTTAAGGCAGCCCTTGTAGGAGTAACCAATCAAATTGTCTTAATCTAATAGGATTAAGTTAATCTCAAAGTGCTTATAACCTGAGTTGGTACTCCCCAACCTAAGGGTCCGTTTGCTGAGACCTGTAGCGATCAAATGGATCCAATATTCATTTCTAGTAGCTTTACTTGGTTG
>NW_007411238.1:0-628 GCF_000475195.1 Diaphorina citri
GACCACATGCGTCCAATGTAGCAGTTGTTTCATTGCTACGAAATAAAAACGGCGGTGAAACACTCATCTTTTTTTTAAGTACCTACCCATTCAATGTTGTAAAAGTTTTCATTGCTATGGTCATGTGGAAGTAGGTAGGTACATAATTATGGTACCTACCTGTACTCATACCTTTTAAGTTTGAATTTTTATTAAAATATTAAGACGATTTTGCATTTTATAGAGTGGAGCGGAGAGCACAGCGCATCGAGCAGGTAGAAGGAAGTGACCATAGAGGGAAGCGATTCAAACCGCATAGACCTGTGAGTGTGAGAGCAAAAAGCTGTATGCTTAAAGAGCTCTCCACTCTGTTTTTTAGCCCAAGTTTGCTGTCCTATTTTTATTGTATTTGGCAAATATGTTCAACATACATAATTGTATACGTAGCTATATCTACATAGGTAAAGGAAAAAATTTGGTCTGATTGTAAGGGCTCCGTAGAGGCCCTTTTTTGAGCGAGTTCTACAACCATTATAAGTATTTTAACATAATATATTATGTGTATTTATCGATTTATTTATTTATTTATTTGATACATCAAACGGGTTCTTGCCCTTTACTAACTATGTTACAATAATTCCCTATCTAG
>NW_007411239.1:0-628 GCF_000475195.1 Diaphorina citri
GTAAAAAGTTGTGAAAAATCCAAATCTGAGGTCAAAACTCCGAAAAAGTAACTTTAAAAGGTCGAAAATTCAATTTTTCACGTCAAAATGCGCAGAAACGCTTGCGCACAAACAAACGAAGCGGGAGTCACGACTTATGACGTCATTGCCTACGGGAGCGTATGCCGTGACGTCAAACTTCACGATTTACCGGTATTTTTTTAATGGATTTATCTCGGTATCTAGAAGTCGTAGAAGAAAAAGAAAAATTCCGTTGGTCCTCATTTTTTCTGCTCTATGACTTTGAAACATCACCCACAAGTAAACGCAACTGATCTATTCTGTGTTTTATTCGTACTCTGAGTACAAAGACGAAGGTTTTCCTCTATCCGCGGAACTCACCGTGTTAAAGTCCAGCACTGATTAACAATGGTTTGCGAGTTCAGTCTTAATCGTATCACTGACATTGTACTTTACCAGTCTAGGATAAAGATTGTCGAGTGAGATTAACCATCTAATTGAGATAGATAGAATTAATCTCCTTAATCCTCTGTTAATCCTATTCTAACGTAAATTTATCCTATTGTAACATAAGTTTTACCTTAATTTGTTGTTGTTACCTACATTTTTTTTTTTTTTTTTAATACAA
>NW_007411240.1:0-628 GCF_000475195.1 Diaphorina citri
AAAATTAATAGCCACTACAGAAAAAAAGAGTGTAATTATCATTTTAATTATTGTTTATTTATGCGTGAACTGAGAGAAAAAAAAAAGAGGAAAAAATGCTGGCGACAAAACTCTTTGGATAAAAAATGCGGAGGGCTTTGTTTGAGACGGTGTAAACTTTGAATTAACACAATGAAGCTTCTTGCTGTTGTGAAAGTTAAGGCTTGGTGAACGTCAATAAAATTGTTTCTTGAACTTTCAAAGAAATAGATTGATGTGAATGTTAAGGCTTGGTGAACGTCAATTGTTTCTTGAACTTTCAAAGAATTAGAAACATAATACATAGGTACCTGTAGAATAAGTAAAATGGCTAGACAGATAGCAGAAGAAGAGAATCATTTCAATGTACAATCCTTGTATGTATCATTTAGCAGATGGGAATGTATATTTCAATGTACAATTGCCTCACGTCTTGTTTTAACTCCTTAAATGATGCAGACTTGGTGAACAGCCGTCATTGACAAAGGAAGAGGTCAGAGTAATGCCCAAAATGAAATCAAGAAAAGAAGTACATTTAGAGGGCCAGACATTTTCTTCCTGTACACAAAACTACCCGAAATTGAAACCGTCCCAAACGAATGGCAGCCGA
>NW_007411241.1:0-628 GCF_000475195.1 Diaphorina citri
TCAAAGAAAGGGGATTGAAGGGGTGAGGAAAATAGAAGATAATTAAAATTTGAATCAGGAGGGGAGAAAGGAGAGGGAGAAATACACACATGTTATTTTCCATCCAGAATGAAAGGAGAGGAGAATGAATCATGAAAACAAGAACCGGTCCGATAGCAACACCCTGGGTGAACCCCCTTCTCAAAATTATTCCTGATTACGAAATATTTTCGGCAGATTACTTCATCACCCAGGAAGGAGTAGATAAACGCAACACAGGAAAGAGTTAAGACTTGGAGTCTTCTTTTCAAAGTAGAGAATTCCCGAAGGATCTTGTCAAAGGAATCAAAAGCTTTTTTCATGTCAATTTATGTTCTTTACTGTTCTGCACTCTGCAGGCTGTTTTCTTTTGAACAGAATAGTACCCCCTTATAAATGCGATGCCTCATCAATCATAACTAGACAGATAAAAAGGGGTAGTTGGTTTTTGGCCTGCTTGTGTTTGCTTAACAGTATTATACATTACTAGTGGTTGACCCGTCCTTTGTACGGGACCACCACACACACACGGTCGCGCTCCCTGACATGTCCCACAGTGCAGCATAATAGGCATAACTTTGAACCGCCGCCATTTTGAATCAGGATGGAA
>NW_007411242.1:0-628 GCF_000475195.1 Diaphorina citri
TTTTCCAGGAATTCGGGGGAAGTTTTGGCTTTTTCTTGTTCGTCATTTTTCATCCCTAGAATGTCCTAACTTTAATTACAATTAGAATCAAGGTCTTCAGTCATCATAAGCACATTTTCTGAGTGTGACAGAATATTACAATGTATTAGGTGCATCTCTTTTTGGGCATATGAATCTTGTCTTATGTAATGCCATATGCCTACATAGAATTAAGGCCTTTTTTACTTATTTCATCCTCGGCTCACGACGATACCAAGTTATTCCCGCAGCTACAGGCAACAGGTGTGAGAGATAGGGGTTAGCCATTAAATTGCCATATGAATCTTGTTTTATGTAATTCCATATGCCTACATAGAATTAAGGCCTTTTTTTTACTTATTTCATCCTCGGCTGACGACGATACCAAGTTATTCCCGCAGCTACAGGTAACAGGTGTGAGAGATAGGGGTTAGCCATTAAATTGTCCTTTACTGTGCTTTAGCCTTGGCCATCAAGCACCCATAATATTTCCACACATGTTACAGGTGGTTTGGAATTACTGTTGGTCCTGTGGCAATTACTGAAGTCAAATCTTTCGAAATTTGGGCCATGCTCATTTTTCACCTCTAAATCTAATCACTTTTGAAAT
>NW_007411243.1:0-628 GCF_000475195.1 Diaphorina citri
CTAACTATGCTGGATAAAACTTATTCCTTTGATGTTAGATAAAGTTTGTTCTGGGTACAGTTGGCTTTCTGCTCTGTTTGCTTTTGGGACGATAACACCTTAGCAGTCACAGCTATCAAACCTCTTAAAAAGATGGGTTTCAAGGCCTGTATAAAATTCAATTGACAATAAATGAAGCGTTCTCAGGAAGAAGGCCCTACATTATATTTGCTATTATCATAGGCCCCTCTTCCCAGGAACTATTGAAATGTTATTGATGTACTATGACGCAAGCACGCACCAATCGCGCTATTCATTTACATTTACTCAATGGATAAAGTTGACTAAGCATATTTCTCCTCATTGATTTGTTTGTTTTATTAATTGATTAATGATTATTTATATTAGCTACACACATAATCGTAAATCGCCGATCGAAATGAATTTCTCGTTTTTGATGCTTCCCCTATTGGCGAAAGAACATGGAAAAAAAATAAAAAATGGAATATTCCAGAACTCCGGTCTTATTATTATTATGAAACTCTGTTTTATTTGGAATATTTACAATTACAAAAATATCGAGATATTTTATCGAGCTCAAACTTGCACCTAGGTATGTATCTACAAAACACCTTTAATGTGATGAATT
>NW_007411244.1:0-628 GCF_000475195.1 Diaphorina citri
CAGGGAGAAAGGCTCTTCTCCAAAGGTCAGTTTTAATCTTTTCAATTCTTTATCTCAATCGCCCCCGATTTTATGTTATAGTTGTTTATTTTGATGCTGGAAAATGTGGGTAGGCGAATTCAAAGGAGAGGCCGAAACTCAGATGGACTGACAACATTAAGGAAGATGTAACAGAGATGGGGTTGGATACGGAGATTTCAACAGATTCAGCACAGGACAGACTCAGTTGGAGAGGCAGTATTGAGCAGACTTATGGTCGTCTAAGCCCTGGTCAGTGATAAATAAGTATTTATCGAGAGGCAGCATGTCAAATTCTGACAAGACAGTCATTGTCCTATAAATAAGAGGTTTTACCATGATTGAAGATCTTAATTTGAAAAAGTTGTAGACAACAAATAAGACAATAGGTATTTGTTGTTGTCCGATAGACAACATACAAATTACTAAATGACAAGATACAATAATAATAAGTTTTATTCTTTCATTCTATACAATACTCCTAACATATTCGTCATCATCCCTGTAAGTACTTCTGTACTTTTAGGGACCATAACTTATTCTTATTAGGTATGTAAGTATTCTTGATTTATTTCATATTTTATATTTCATTGTTATTTTCAAGGTAGTG
>NW_007411245.1:0-628 GCF_000475195.1 Diaphorina citri
AGATTTGATGGAATATACTCATTTAACAACTTCTGAACAAAAGGAAACTTATCTGAGGTGCTATAAAACGGGCACTTTGTTCTGGAAATATTGAAGATCATTGGTTTTTCGCTGGTGGTTACGTTATGGGGATATTAAAACTTTGGGTGGTTTCATTTTCACTGCACATTCATCAATATTTCACATCAGGAAACACCTACTTAACTACTTCGTAAATGTCTGTATTGACCCTGTAATGACAGTATCCATTTTGTCCATTTTTCGTCAGTATCCATTTTGTCCTTCTATTTGTTTTCGCGGAATCTTCTTCGTTTTCCCAAAGAGTAAACCGCTGGTCAAGTCATGAATGTCAATAACGTTAACTGGCAATGCTTACAAACAGTGATCCAATCAACCTCAATATATAGTTGTCGTTATTTCAATATGTAATCTTTTAAACAGATGCCAACTTCAACTTCACTTTTTTCGGGAAACTGTTTGACTGCTGTCCAACCCATTTTAGACAGCACCACAGGTTCTTCTTTGGGAAAACGAAATCACCTATCAGCAGTTTCAGCACAAAGTAATTTTCTTATTTTGAAATGTTTCCAACTTTTCTTCTTCTCCAGATTCAAGTTTCGATCAAAAA
>NW_007411246.1:0-628 GCF_000475195.1 Diaphorina citri
TAAACTAGAATCAAAACTTCACCTCCAGAGCTACAAAGGGCCTAGTTTTACCCTAACGGTTGACCTATTGATGAATTTTACCATACTGAGTAAAAATTTGTTGCTAGGGGGTACATATCAATATTTCTGTCTTTTGCCATTTCCCTATCTGAAGAAGAACTCAAAGTTATAGGTAGGTATTGCATTATTTCTATGAATATAAGGTTGTTTTATTCTATGTATATTTTTGAAATTGTATATTGTAAAGAGAAAGAACATGTAAAGAAAAAATATCTTGAGACCCGAACACTTGGTAATTTGGTTTGATCGATTGGAACAACATTTCGATTTTTTTCTTTTCTTCAACAACTCTAACAACAATTTTTGAATTTTCGAAATTTTCTTCAACAACCATAGCAACATGTTTATTTTGATTTTCCACGTTTTCTATAACAATCATAACATCTTCATTTTGATTTTCCAAATTTTCTTCAACGACAACTCTTCCCTCAATAACAATTTGACAATCCATTTTTGTCTTCAATCTTGCGTTTTTCTTCTCACTTCCCTTTTATTTTTTATCTTTATTTATTTTTTCTACGGCAGCATTGATCTCTTGAACATGTTGATCAAATTTAGCTGTACCGTA
>NW_007411247.1:0-628 GCF_000475195.1 Diaphorina citri
AATCTTTGGGAAAAAAACCTGGAAGGGAGAAAATGATAAGGTGTCTGCCCAGTGCCGAATTAAAGTGCTTGAAAAAAAAGGCAGTTTAAAATTATAAAGATACAAACAAAGGCCTAAATCCATCACACAAAGGTCTACAAATAAAAATCCATCACTTTTTACTTTCTATTACTACAGTATAGCGGAGTTATACTAGAAATGAAAGTATTGTTTACTTTCCTTTTTCTTCTGCGTAAAGAACAGTTTCCAATTAATACCTGGAAAACACACGGTTTTACAAAGCCCAAAGTTGTAACCAGATATTGTAATAGTTGAACAATTTAGTGGAGATGCCAAGATCACCTACCTACACAATACACAAGGCGTATTAGTGGAGTTTCCAAGTGGACAGCTTTGATTGACACATTTTACACATTTAAGCCTATGTACCTAAATTTAGAAATCAGTAAAGAGGTCAAAGTCACACATAGTAAGAAGGTTTTTTTACTTTCCTTATAGTATAGGAAGGAAAGTAATGTAATCGGATGTAGTTTTCTTGCTTTTTGTCTGCTTTTACCTATTCCACCTTCGAAATCCTCCTCTGCCAAGCTGTTCACCTTAAGAACCTCACAAGATACAATACTACCTT
>NW_007411248.1:0-628 GCF_000475195.1 Diaphorina citri
TTTTTTTTTTTTTTTTTTTTTTTTTTTTTATCAACAGCTGTTACCTATATTTTCACCTTCATCATTCATTTCTAACTAAATTTTCCAACAATTCCAACTAAATTAATTGAATTCTAAATGGTTTAATTAAGGTTTTAAAATGTTGGCTGGCAGTTACCTACAATGTAGGTCCTACATACATAATTACATACCCACCACCTACACACAAAATCATAACCTGGAATCCTGCTAGAATAAATTTTGTTCCATTACAATTTGTATGAACGCCTAAAAACTATTTTGTATATGCAATGTGCAACGCACAATACATAATATTACCAAAACGGGTCAGATATATTAGGTACCTTGTAGCTGTTTTTCTGGCAGCACTACTTTCATCATTTTATTATTCCTTACTAGTCCCTACATGTTAGATTATTATCATTGTTGTGTATGCCTACCTAGGTTTCGGAATATTGTCAATGGACGCAGATTTTAGATTTTGTAAGTTTCAAATAAATTGAGCGCCTACGTCGCCTACACGATTTTGTATCTTTCTCTCTCCCCCATTTCTCTTTCATCTCTCTAGCTCCTCTTCCTCTCTCCTCCTTTTTACTTCCTTTCTCGTCCTCCTCCGCTACTCTTCTCT
>NW_007411249.1:0-628 GCF_000475195.1 Diaphorina citri
CGATGAGGTAAGTAGAGAATCGTATAGGCCACGTTAGTATTTTGAACTCAACTTACTTATATGACCATGTCAGAACTTGGATTGCCGCATCATTTGCTAACAGCAGGTCTTGTTCATTGCAGTCAGCATCTTTTGAACTCAAAAGTAATAGTAACAACAGTGCTTATTTATACTGCTCGCATAGGACTGAAAAGTCCCTTTACTCCAGCAGTAGGGTACTACTATTATTGTGGTCAAATTCTCAAAATATATTGAGGATGAAATTCCATACCTCGGCTTAGATTGAACCCACGCCCTCCTGTTTACCAGGCGAGCGCCTTGACCACTACACCACCGAGGCAGGAGAATGGTATAGATCACCTTAGAGTGACATTATTTTGAACTCAAAAGGTCTTATCGTTCCGAAATTGAAGATGAAAGAAGGATAGGAGTGGAGGAAGCCAGCCGTTCCGAGAACGAACCTTAATTGTTCAGGAGTTGATCCTAGGCGGGAATCGAACCCGTGACCCAGCGCTACCTTCCAATCTAACTAGGCTGGCCTATTCTGACATTGAACTTGTAACATTAGTTGAAATTAATTTGAACCTGAGGTACACAATTGGGCTGCCTGGAAGAGACTGACGAGAAA
>NW_007411250.1:0-628 GCF_000475195.1 Diaphorina citri
AATAACAATTCCCATTGAGCTTGAATAAACGTGAGCTTGCATTAGCGTTTGCAACAGGGGTGGATTGGAAGATCTTCATTTAGTTTGGTTAGTCCATCCCTGTATGAGGATGACACAACCACAGGTACCACACCCGAAAAATACTCTGGTCTCTGATCAAATCAGTAATAGGTAGGTATAGTAAATTGCAAAGTAGCTTTTTGCTGGAGAGAGGTCTTTTCTGCTTCCAGGCTAGTCGTTAAATACATTTGACATTGAAGTTGAAACTGCTTGTTCGATTGATGATTTCGTCAAACTTTTTGCTATCAGAATTTCCCAGGACTGCAATGGAAACACCCATTATCTGACTTTCATAGTTAACCATGTTTATATTGTTTATCATTAGATTCATTAAACCAACCTCAGTGGTGCAGTTGTTAACGCGTTGGACTTTGGATCTGGAGGTTGGTGGTTCGAGTCCAAGTCATGTCATGAAATTTATCTAGGTGAAATAATCGGGGAACGATGTTTGTGACAAGCATTTAAATATGCTTAACACAATTAAAATTCCTTTTTTTTCCATTAGATTCATTAGGTATCTACATTAACTGTTAGATATCCACATAGAGTCTATCTTAGTTAAATTTAT
>NW_007411251.1:0-628 GCF_000475195.1 Diaphorina citri
AAAAAAATCTGATGCAAAAATGTAAGTTCAGTTTATGAGTTTAATCAGTATAGGTAAACTTTCATTTGTATGAGGAAATAAAGACTTGATTGGCGATGAGGCTTTATAGTGTCTTTATGATGGGGTCGAGTGGATTGGAACACATCACATCCTTCAGGCACACTCCATTTGACAAGGGTTTTAGGCATCACCTTGCCCTTGGTATCAATTCAATTTGAAGAAACCCATTTACCAATGAAATAGTTTGACATTCTGGAAATCATTGGTTGTTTTATCTAAATTTCGTTCATCAGTTATCAGTTGGGAAAGTTGAAACTTTGTCACCCTGTATACATAAAAGTTGCGTACGGCATACAAAGACACTAATGAGCTCTCATAGCTTTTGTACTGAATCACTGTATGGTAGGTAGCTACGTTAAATAAATAAAATATAGTTACCCTGGTAGGCAGGAAAAGAAAATTTGTCGTAAAAGGATACAGTAATTGTACACCTCATTGGCAGTATCGTACTCGATGCCTTTATCACAATTCAAGTTCAAATTTTCCTTTGTCATGAATTCATGATACATGCAATTATTTTCAAGGTCTTTTCAAGGTCATCACTCACATTAAGGGCATGATGACTTTG
>NW_007411252.1:0-628 GCF_000475195.1 Diaphorina citri
CTCTTCCTCCTCTTCTCTTTCCTTTTTCTTCTTCTTCCGTTTCTGCTTCGTATCCTCCTCCTCCTCTTCCTTCTACTTTCTCTCGCTATTTTGTCCCCTCTGCTTCTCTTTTCTTTTCCTCCTCATCTCCTTCTTCTCTCTCTTTTGTTTCTCTTCATCTTCTTCTTCTTTCCTCTCCCCCTCCTCCTGCTTATCTTTTCTCTCTTCTTTCTAGGAATTTAGTTTTCCCTCTCCTCTCGCTTTATCCCTCCCTCGCGTTCTCGTGTTTTAAATTAAATTTAAATGTGAAAAAAAGTGCTGTGAGCTCTGAAGAAGTAGGTGGCACAGTTTTGAAGGATTTCTCTCTGTGTAGTTTTGCTGAAATCTAGTGCCGTAGGGTTTGAGAAGTCATTTTCATAGTACATCTTTGACATTTCGGTCTGACATCCGGAGATGAATTTTGTCATCTTTTGATCTGTCTGAATTGATGAATTTTGATGACTGATTGGTGAATTTTGATTACCTTTACATACAGTAAAGAATGCTACCTAAATTCTAAACAAATTATCATACTAAGTTCCAAAGTCAAAGGCAGAGTTTTCTAATCTTACTTTTGTATTCAGCCCAATTTTATATCCAAAATATCTAC
>NW_007411253.1:0-628 GCF_000475195.1 Diaphorina citri
AAGAGAGGAGCCAGGATGGCAGTGGCTGAAGCACTAACCAATCTGGTGTTTGCTAAAATATCCGACCTTAAGGTAGGTAATATTGCCCACAATATCCCTTGTTTCGAACATTGTCCTTGCTACTCTACAACCAACGCAACGCCAAAAAGTCTAGCGTGTTACGATTTGTGTGAACGCCGTGTAACTTATTGTGTATGCAATGTGCTACATATAAAATATTAGTGGAGATGTCTGGTTTAATTTCCGCTGGCGAAATAAAGATCTGGGGTGCAGTCGTTTTTAAAATGCTTGGTCCGTAGTAACATTAAGCCGAACTAATTTCACTTATTTCAATAATAAATGATTATTTTCCTTACTAAGCCTTATTCTATTAATTTATAACCTAGGTGCTGAGATTTTCTTTTATTAACCGACATTTTTCTCTCTCGACACATTCACATACCTATTTACCTATGTAAAATACTTACGGCGCTAAGTTTAATTGACTTATTTATCTCATTAATTAGGTAAGTAATAATTAGACAAATCGTTTCATGTCCCGTCCCCCCTCTAGGATGTGAAATGCAGTGGGAACTGGATGTGGGCAGCCAAGCTCCCAGGGGAGGGGGCAGCACTATTTGATGCGTGT
>NW_007411254.1:0-628 GCF_000475195.1 Diaphorina citri
TAGGGTGATTGCTTTGGGCTGACATTTGGTTTTGGCTACAAAATTTACGAGTGGATGCCCTTCGCACTCAACCTTTGCTTTTTCTTTAGCTTCCTTTCAATAGGATAAGGAAAGTAAAAAAAGACTCAGAGAAGATCCCTATTGATTCCTCTCACATACACTTGCTATACTGTCTAGGACTGGAAATTTCTCACAGGATGTCAAAAACACACAAACCGTCTTTACTTATGACGCTCGGAAACGAACACCAACTAGCACACAGGTTGCACCTAACTTGCACGCAGGTTGCACATATAGCTTGCATAGAATGCATCACAGCTTGCACTGGCTTACTGTTGTTCTTGGCAAGCTTACAGCCAGCAGGACGTCGGCCGATCAAGTAGAGATGATAGAGAAAAAAATGATTAAAGCTTTGGAGAGAATGATAAGTCAAAAGAACAAGACTGAAGAAATGATTAGAACCGGCGGCGCTGAGCGAGATGCAAGCCTGAAGATTTTAAAGTAAATAAAGAAATATGGCCTGGGTTTTCTCGTTATTATTGTGACAAAAGATGATTTTTTTTTAAAGAGGTTTGACAGAGGGAACTGTAACTGCTATGGTCTTATCGTCCCGAAATCGAAGAGAGAA
>NW_007411255.1:0-628 GCF_000475195.1 Diaphorina citri
CGAAACGGCTGGCTTTCTCCTATCCTGTCTTCCTTCTCTCTTCGATTTCGGAACGATAAGACCATAGCAGTTACAGTTTTCTCTGTCAAACTCAAAAACATAAATCCAAGATAGCGCTCCATCAGATTTAGTTCCTTTTACCAAAAGTTCTCCGAAAGGAAAATACACTTCTGGCACCTACACACTGAAAAAAATCGAGGTTCAAATCCTGGCGAACTGGCATTTTTTCTTCTTTCCTTATCCTGTAGGAAGGAAAGTAATATATTCGGTCAAAATTTTCGATGGTCAGTTTTTAGTGCCAAAACGCGGTTTTTTTTGTGATAATACTAACACTCTCCTATCTCCCCTCCACTCACATTTCGACCAATCAGAGGATCTCGTGAAGATATGGCTGCTGTGGCCTCACCCACCGGTGGTATGACCCAGCCAGAACACCACACCACCTTAATGGAAGACCCAGATGTGTGGCGTCCAACATAGAGAGTAGGCTACCCTATTTTTTCGTTTTTCTTGGCCTTGTTTTTCTTGAGTAGGCTACCCTATTTTTTCGTTTTCTTGGCCTTCTTTTTTCTTAAGTAGGCTACCTACCCTATTTCCTAGCTGAATTATTTTTCTTGGCCTTCTTTTT
>NW_007411256.1:0-628 GCF_000475195.1 Diaphorina citri
TTTAGACTGCGGGAGTAAAGGGACTTTTCAGTCTCATTCTGGCAGGATAAACAAGGTATATTCTATTCTATTCTATCTAGCTTGTAAGCACTAGGCGGGTTCGATTCCCGCCCCGGGTGGATTTTATCCTGAAAGGTTAAGGTTCGTTCTCGGAACGGCTGGCTTTCTCCTATTCTGTTTTCCTTCTCTCTATGATTTCGGGATGATGAGACCTTAACAGTTACAGTTCCCTCTATCAAACCTGTTGAAAAAAAAATCACCTTCAAATGATGAATGTTCTTTGCTAGGACTTGAACCCAATAATATAACTTACCCACCTCTTCATTACCCAGTGTGAACCCCTCACCATCCCAGCACGTACAACATTCAGCATTTTTAATAGAATCATCAAACACCATCAACCAAAGCAGGGGTTTCCAACTTCCTGTGTATGCGGGCCACATGCTACACTAGGAGGTACTTCGCGGGCCACAGAATATGTACATATATTAGGGGAGCATTGTAGGAACCCTCCCTCCCCCAAACTTTTCAGAAATGCAGTTAAATGCAGTTACCTATGAAATATATAAGACCTTGTTTAGACTGCGGGAGTAAAGGGACTTTTCAGTCTCATTCTGGCAGGATAAAC
>NW_007411257.1:0-628 GCF_000475195.1 Diaphorina citri
GAAGCCCCCCTCCCGAGCACGAAGTGCGAGTAGTCATAAATATGAGTGGATGTTGTAATGTCGCATCCTCAGACTAAGACACAGTCCACATAGTGGAAATTTTCATATAAAGCTGAGCTCACCAGCACATAACACATCGGACATCGGGATAATATATTCTAAAAAACCTGTTTTTTTTTTTTTTAGCTTTGAACTTTTGTCTGCTAGGTACATGGTACACCCGAACAAAACTGATGTGCAAGGAAGTCATGCAGGAAGATGGGTGTACAGTAAGTTTTGCTGATAGAAATCGCAATGCCAAGGCAGATTTCAGGAATTCAGGATAGGAGTTTCGTAAGTAATATACCTAGTTGAAAGAAGTTTGTCCATTGGAACAGGATGGGGTAATTTCAGAGCATAAAACTACTGATTTTAAACTCTCAGAAACAACAGTAACCACATATTAAAACGTAAGTTAGTACCAATTACCGATGAACGCCAGCTTTTAGTAAACGGCGCGACGGTCAAAATACTGCAACCAGACCTGCCCATGTCATCAAAGAATGATACAGTACATGATAGGAACAGAAAACATTTGCATAAATACTATAAATAGTCAATGACATGGGTAACGTCTTACAATGACAAA
>NW_007411258.1:0-628 GCF_000475195.1 Diaphorina citri
TTATCGTCCCGAAATCGAAGAGAGGAGGTATATCTTTAGTTCCGATATTATATGTATCTTTAGTTCGGACGCACCTTTCGGGACATACCTACCTAGTACCTACCTAGGTACATATTCCTACTCATAGCAAACTGTCCTCTGTTTCAGCTTGGAACGAGACCGAATACAAGGGTCCGTGGCCCCTCACCACACAGGAGACCAGCATGGTCCTCCCCATGGTTCTGCAATTCCTCACACCAGCCTGGGTGTCATTCATTGGTCTCGGAGCCGTGTCTGCAGCCGTGATGTCGTCTGCAGACTCTAGCGTCTTGTCTGCAAGCTCCATGTTTGCCAGGAATGTCTACAAGCTCATCTTCAGACAAAACGTAAGTACTGAGCCTAGCTTAGCCTAGCCTAGTTAAGCCTAGCCATGTCTGCAGCCGTGATGTCGTCTGCAGACTCTAGCGTCTTGTCTGCAAGCTCCATGTTTGCCAGGAATGTCTACAAGCTCATCTTCAGACAAAACGTAAGTACCGAGCCTAGCTTAGCCTAGCCTAGTTAAGCCTAGCCATGTCTGCAGCCGTGATGTCGTCTGCAGACTCTAGCGTCTTGTCTGCAAGCTCCATGTTTGCCAGGAATGTCTACAAGC
>NW_007411259.1:0-628 GCF_000475195.1 Diaphorina citri
CCACTTTGGCCATATCTTACCTATACTACTATGTTGCTACTTGACAGATTGACTCTCCTAGAGAAGTATAAAATACATATTGTTACAATCCTATAAAGTTCACATAAAAAAAAAACTTTCAATAATTATTTCCTCTTCTTCTTCCTTCAGCTAACGTAGTCAAAGAGCTGGAAGACAACCTGGGTATGGTTGAAGTTATCGAGGGTTATCTGAAGATCGCCCGTTCGTATCCCGTCATGTCACTGAATTTCTTCAAGAAGCTGCGCCTTATCAAGGGAGAAACCCTGGAAACCAACAAGTAAGTATGCTACGACACAGACCACGCGAGTCTAATGTAGCAGTTGTTTCATTGCTACGATATGAAAAGGGCGGTGAAACCTATTTACTGTTTGTTAGTGAATAAGTTAGTTTGGAAACCCACTGAGTGCAACATTTTGTTGTACGACGCTACGCAACGTTTCAAAATGTTTCATGCTCAGATTTTCCTGCTGATTTCAATGGGATCGAATCCTACTGTCATGAACATTTTTGCGCAATGTTGTAAAATGTCTGACAACAAAGCTGCTTGAACTTTGGATACAAAGTGTCGCAAGAGAACAGAAAAAGCTGTTTTGTTTCATTGTGTTGC
>NW_007411260.1:0-628 GCF_000475195.1 Diaphorina citri
TAGCCGATACAAAATGACATCTTTTCTTTATTCTGCTATCGCCATTCGGCGAAAGCTAAAGCCGCTACAACAACAACAACAACAACAACATGAATAAAACTTTATTAGGTAATCCTGTTTTCAAGGTTTTTTCCTGATGCCTAAGTCATTCTTAGCTTTTGAGCCCACAAGATCCTCACCCCGAGTTCTAGGTATTAGGTATTTGGGTCGAAAAAAATCTGAACTTGAAACCCACCTAAATGCTGGGTGAGATTTCAGAAACCCAAAATCCCGCGCCTGTCGTGGACGGATAACTTTTGCATTGGAAAATATTCCGAATATCTCTGTAGACAGCCTGATGCCTGCCGTCTCTTCAATGTCTTTTGTTCTCACACTCGTATTGAAAAGCTTGAAAATGTCAAATGGGTGAAGAAGAAGAAATAGAAGAGGAAGAAGAAGAGGAGAAGAAGGCCGAGAAGAAGACGAAGAAGAAGGAGAAGAAGACGAAGGCAGAGGAGAAGAAGAAGAGGAGGAGGAGGAGAAAAAGAAGGAGAAGTAAAAGAAGAAGGGAGCAAGAGGGTAGGCACTTGAAGTTCTGATTGTTTTATGATTAAATTGGAGTATCATTTATTGACAATTTGACACCCCC
>NW_007411261.1:0-628 GCF_000475195.1 Diaphorina citri
TGTTTTCTCTTCGGATTTCACGTTTAATTATTTATTTATTTGAGTAGGGAAAACATAGCCAAGTTGAAACTGAGAGAAAGTTGAAGGAATTAAGATTTAAGATTCATAGGGCACGAAAAACTGGACTGCAGACTTGGCCTTTATTTTCTGATCTCACCACTTTTATAGGCCGACATTTTTGGATAGGAACTTGGCCTTTTTTTCACATTTGTGTTTTTGTGGGGGATCTCACTCCTTTTTTCTAAGCATGTATTTTAACATGATTAGTAGGTAACGTAGGTACCTACAGATCGTCTTATTACCGTGAGTTGTTGTTGGTGTTGTGGTTGTGGTTGTTGTGGTTGTTGTTGTGGTTGTTGTTGTTGTTGTTGTTGTTGTTGTTGTTGTTGTTGTTGTTGTTGTTGTTGTTGTTGTTGTTGTTGTTTTTGTTGTTGTTGTTGTTGGTGGTGGTGTTGGTGTTGGTATTGTTGTTGGTGTTGTTGTTGTTGTTGTTGTTGTTGTTGTTGTTGTTGTTGTTGTTGTTGTTGTTGTTGTTGTTGTTGTTGTTGTCTGATGTTAATAAAAACTGATATTTTGGGTGTTTTAGGTATGGTTTTGGGGGGGTCTACTCTCATAACTTTTTCGATAT
>NW_007411262.1:0-628 GCF_000475195.1 Diaphorina citri
ACCTACTAGTTCCCGGTAGATGGTAGATCACTGAAGTTGTCCGTGGTTAGTAGGTATTCGGATGAGTGTTCATCTGGACAAGCATGTGCTGTTAGCTTTTCTCGGCAGCTTGCCACCAAATGAAAAGTAACCTCGGAAAACCCACCTACCACGAGTAAGCCAAGGTGATGTCACTTTAACACCATGCTTTATCAGAAGATGTCCCAATACCACTATCTGAATATACCCAATACCACTTATATCACTATCTGAAAATATTCTCAATATCACAATCCGTTATCAGTTGATACTTGGGATGTGGTTCATGTGGTTCAACCACTCACTTATCTCTGTTATCCATATGGATTATGGATTACAATCTAGTCTCTAGGTCCTAGAGTCTAGGATCTCTCACTATTATAAATTATAAGACTGTACTCTAGAAGTGTTGAGGCACCCTGAGACAACTCTATAGCATACCTACTGTAGTGGACAATACTTGTATCATGCTTCAAGACCATAATATATCAGTCCAATGCAAAATCAATCCAAACTTCCAAAGCTGCATGTTGCCTCATGTCCGTCCGTCGATTGAGATGGTTTTGAAGCATACTCTAGTGCAGCATGCTATGTTTCAAGCCTTGAATAC
>NW_007411263.1:0-628 GCF_000475195.1 Diaphorina citri
CTTATGGGAACCCCCATTTTTTATTTAATTTTTGGAATCAGCATAAAATTTTAATTGAAAAAATGTATTCACTCGAAATAATTTGCTCTACAAAAATTCTGTACACTGTGAGAAAGAAAAACAATTTCTTAATTCTTTCTTTAGTTTTTGTATTATTCACTCTAACAATTTCAACAACAATCAACAACAACAAACAAATTTATAAAAGCTGTTCAAATGAGATCCATTTGTTTGCACACAGTAACGCTTTTCGCTCTAACTCAGGACCAACTAGGGTCTCCAGATCAAATTTTTGAAAAGTAGGACATTTGGTTCCAAAAACCCGGACATTCCATCGAAAACCCGGACATTTCCCAAATTTCAAAATGTATAGTTTGCACCAGTGCCCAGGGTGCAGAGAACACTGCATTTGCCTTACTTAAGTTACACACGATCGTTCTTCTTCACACATTTTTACTGTTTTTGTTGATGTTTCATGAATACGAATGTCTATAATGTAAAGACAATCATTAGTCATGTAAAATACGCATGACGAATTGTCAACCTATGAATAAATTGTAGGCATTTCTAGGTAAAACATGAAGTAGGTATTTACTTATTCTGAACTGAATTCACTGAATAAAAGAGA
>NW_007411264.1:0-628 GCF_000475195.1 Diaphorina citri
GGTTAGGTTTCTCCTACATCTTAACCATGGGTTTGGAGATTCTTCTGTGGTTATTAAGATAGAAATTACATTGATACAATGTCTTTTACAGTTGTTTCCATTTGTTCGCAGTATCCGCGGTTTGTTCGCGGTATTCGCGACTTGTTCGCGGTATTCGCGACTTGTTCGCGGTATTTGCGACTTGTTCGCGGTATTCGCGACTTGTTCGCGGTATTCGCGACTTGTTCGCGGTATTTGCGACTTGTTCGCGGTATTCGCGACTTGTTCGCGGTATTCGCGACTTGTTCGCGGTATTTGCGACTTGTTCGCGGTATTTGCGACTTGTTCGCGGTACTCGCGACTCGTTCGCGGTATTCTTGGTTTGTTCGCGGTACTCACGACTTGTTCGCGGTATTCCCGACTTGTTCGCAGTATTCGCGATTTGTTCGCGGTACTCGCGACTCGTTCGCGGTATTCTTGGTTTGTTCGCGGTACTCGCCACTTGTTCGTGGTACCGGTCTTAACCAAAACCGTTGCATCGGTCTTAACCAAAAGTTTCGTGTCGCATCCTTTTTGTTTACAGACAGACAGACACACACACGGACCAATGGCTGAAACTTTGGATTTAGGCTCTAGGGACCTCAAAACG
>NW_007411265.1:0-628 GCF_000475195.1 Diaphorina citri
AAGACCTCAACAGCGCAGCGACGAAAGAAAAAGGAGAGAGTTTTAAATGACCCCATTGTTTTGCAAAAAGGACAAAAAGAACCTCGAACTCTCGAAGTCATCTCGGTTCAGACACTGTGAGGATTACAGAAGTACCTCTACATTACAGAGATACCTCTGGATTACAGAGACCTCTGCATTGTAAGCAGATATGGAGGAATCAGTTTCCAGCTCATTTGAATAGAGAACAATGGTGGTATTAACCTCTTTAATATCACCCAGGTCAACTAGAGGATTTTGAGATATAACCAGCTCACTGTTCGAATCGCGAATTCAAAGAAGAATGACAAAGAAAGAACAGAAAGATCAGATCTTCATTTTTCAGACTTTTTGTATGATTCAATCATTCAATTAAAATGAGAACCATTTCCACCACTGACGAGCAGAGGTAAAACAGATATTCTGCTGCTTTTATAGGAAAATTTAGACCAAACGTAAGATTGAACTTTTGAACTTCTAAATTTGGTGAACTTGGAACAGGAAAACTCGGACAGAAAATTCCCAAACTGTTTTCCAACATTTCCAGACCTTTCCGGGTCGCGAATCAAGTGCTAATTGATAACAGAACAGATTTGTTATAAATAAACCC
>NW_007411266.1:0-628 GCF_000475195.1 Diaphorina citri
TGTTAAATTGGCTGGCTCGTCCTGAACCGCAGTCAGCTATCGTGAGGACTTGTACTTGGTCTTTAAAAGCAGAGAGAATCCTTTGAGGAACTGCCAGCTTGCTAGGCTGGTTAGGGTTAGCTGTTCTCCTCCCTGTTTATAGTCCCACAGCCAGACGAGAACCCTTTGAGGAACTGCCAGCTTGCTAGGCTGGTTAGGGTTAGCTGTTCTCCTCCCTGTTTATAGTCCCACAGCCAAGAACCCTTTGAGGAACTGCCAGCTTGCTAGGCTGGTTAGGGTTAGCTGTTCTCCTCCCTGTTTATAGTCCCACAGCCAGACGCTAGTCTTCTCTCTGTTTAACGTCCCCTAGCCAGACAGTAAGGTTAATCATGAAGCAATCTGATTGGCTAAAAAGTTTATAATCAACCTATCAGATTCAGTAGTTTTATTAACCAAGTTTAAATTCAGATTTAGTACTTGACTCCAAGTGAATTAACACGAAAGAAAAGAGTATGTGCCATTTTTTTCCTCAAGTATTTTCTCCATTTTTTTCCAATTCCCAAGAGAAAACGATTATTTCTCAATAAGCTATGTTTTGATTATGTTATATTCCAGTCTCCTCACGAAGCAGCATTAGATATAGTGGCCT
>NW_007411267.1:0-628 GCF_000475195.1 Diaphorina citri
GAAATTGTGGAGAAACGAGAACCTGCGTTTTCTATGTAAGATTTTATTTGTGTTGAGTGTTGTTGTGAGCGCCACAGATTCCTATTTTTCACCAAAGCACTCCATCCTAATGCACATCTCCTACCAATTTCAGGCCACTGTCCATCCACACTCAAAAGCTGACCTAGGTATATGAAATTTTTTACTTTTTTCACTTCCTGACCGTTTATCATTAACCTTTCATCTGCTTCCCCCCCTACTTCCATTACTCTGCATTTATCCGCATTCACTCTCATACCATATATCTTACATTCATCTACCAATTTTCCAACCATACTCCTAATTTCGTTCATACTTTTTCCTATAAGCACTATGTCATCTGCAAATTCCAATTTATTCAGTTTTACTCCGTTTATGTTTATCCCATATTCTTCCCACTCAATCCCATCCAATATCCTTTGTAGTACACCAATAAAAAGGGTGGGAGAGATCACGTCCCCCTGTTTTACCCCGCTCTTAACTCTAATTTCAACTTTTTGTCCTTCTTCTAGCTCAAATTCCAGGCTTGACCTCTTATACACTTCTTCCAGAAAAGTTAACACCTTACCGTCTACACCTCTTTGTCTAAGCATGTCTATCACTTTTGCTG
>NW_007411268.1:0-628 GCF_000475195.1 Diaphorina citri
TCGTCAGCATATCTTAGATTATTGATTACTTCTCCGTTGATCTTTAAACCTCTTTCTTCCTTTTCTATTGATTCTGCTATGATTTTCTCTACAAAGATGTTGAAAAGTATTGGAGATATAATACATCCTTGTCGTACACCTTTCTTCACGTTAAATGTATTAGATATGCCATCCTTGGTTCTTACTTTTCCTTTCTGTCCCCAGTAAAGTGTTTCTATCAATCTGACCTCTGCTTTTGGTAGCTGAATATCTTTAAGAATCTGCATTAAGAGTGTGTGTTTGATATTATCAAATGCCTTCTGGAAATCGATGAACGCTAAATAGATGTCTTTTTTCATTTCAATAGATCTTTCCAGTATTATTCTCAGACCACTAAGTCCATCTCGACATCCTTTCCCTCGTCTGAATCCTAGTTGGCTTTCGCTTAGATGACTTTCAATTATGTCGTTAATCCTGATTTTTATTAGAGTTATCAGTATTTTGGAGGTGTGGGAAATCAGACTTATGGTCCTGAAATCGGAGCAGTGTTTGGCCTTGTTCTTTTTCGGTAATGGTATGAATATCGCTGTTAGAAAGTCTTCAGGGATGATTCCGCTACGGTAGATTTCATTTATTAAATTTGTTATTT
>NW_007411269.1:0-628 GCF_000475195.1 Diaphorina citri
TACAAATGCCAGATTTAATCCGCGAATCCAAACATGGATTACATGTTACATGAAATGATGATGAAGCATTTGAGTGAGTGCACTTGGGATACTTGAGATTGAAATAACAACCTATAGTTATCATCTTTCCTGGAATTTGACTTTCAGAGAAAAGACTCCTGATAGCTCTGAGAGATCATGAAAGGCTAGTGAGCTTGTTGAGGTGACTATTTTAGAAAATCCACATAATTTTTATCCTCAGTAATCCCAACATAGTTTATCATCTCGAGATTCTCTGACAGAAAGATATATCACCTTTGAATCTCTCTCAAACAATACGAAAGTTTATGAGGGATAAAGTTACATTTGCGGAAGGATTTAGAACTGAGATGGCATATTAAAAGTTTTGTCCTGAGATAAAGCTTTAAAGTTACGAAAAGTCAACAGTACAGAAAGCGCAAGAGTTGAATGTTTCCATGACCTCTGTCAAGTGTCAAGGTGTCAAAATGTCATTCTGAAGAATAGATTGAAAACAAATTATTTAATAATATTTAAGAACAGTCATCCATTACCAGCTTTTTAGTCCGTCCTTCCTTTATTATTACAATAGTAATAAAAAGGTATAAGGGACGGACTATTGTATTCGCTT
>NW_007411270.1:0-628 GCF_000475195.1 Diaphorina citri
TATTATGGATTGATATTAGATATCTATTTTCTATTTTGTCATAGATATTGACTTCCATTGTCAAGCCAGATAGCTAGCAAGATAGCTATTATTCAGTGGCGTAGCGTGGTCTAAATTCAAGTGTAGGGCGTGTTGGGCTCATGCACAGGTCTACCAAGTCCCATCACAGTACATGCCATTACCTAACATACTGTGCTCGATGAACTATCAAACTTACCAGCGACCTAGCGCTTACGAGGAGAGCTGCCTTCCAGGTTAACTATAGGCTGACTCCCAACTTACTATTGAACCAACAAAAGCAGCGCGCACAATTAACCTCTTAGGACGATAAGGCCTCCGTTATTACGGTTCTCTCTACCAAACTTCTCCAATGGGAGGACGCCCTCACGTCACCTTGTTTTTACTTTTGAAACAGACCCATACACGCCATACATACACGCTACGCCACTGGTTGCTTTGTATGGGTTACAGGGAACTTTACCTACTCCTCTTACTGGTTGTGTGTTGGACCGGTTTCACCACATGGCATTGCAAATATAGAACAAGTTGGTGATAAAGTTAACACGAAGATATGGAGCTCCTCAAAGTTACCAAGTCTCCGATAATGTGTTTAAAATCTTATTCCCCA
>NW_007411271.1:0-628 GCF_000475195.1 Diaphorina citri
ATCCGCTGTTAGTTCGCGATATCCGTGGTTAGTTCGCGGTATCCGTGGTTAGTTCGCGGTATCCGCTGTTAGTTCGCGTTATCCGTGGTTAGTTCGCGGTATCCGTGGTTAGTTCGCGGTATCCGCTGTTAGTTCGCGGTATCCGCTGTTAGTTCGCGATATCCGTGGTTAGTTCGCGGTATCCGTAGTTAGTTCGCGATATCCGCGGTTAGTTCGCGGTATCCGCGGTGAGTTTGCGGTATCCGCGGTTAGATCGCGGTATCCGCTGTTAGTTCGCGATATCCGCTGTTAGTTCGCGATATCCGTGGTTAGTTCGCGGTATCCGTAGTTAGTTCGCGATATCCGCGGTTAGTTCGCGGTATCCGCGGTGAGTTCGCGATATCCGCGGTTAGATCGCGATATCCGCGGTTAGATCGCGATATCCGCTGTTAGTTCGCGATATCCGTGGTTAGTTCGCGGTATCCGTAGTTAGTTCGCGATATCCGCGGTTAGTTCGCGGTATCCGCGGTGAGTTCGCGATATCCGCGGTTAGATCGCGATATCCGCGGTTAGTTCGCGGTATCCGCGGTGAGTTCGCGGTATCCGCGGTTAGTTCGCGGTATCCGTGGTTAGTTCGCGGTATTCGCGG
>NW_007411272.1:0-628 GCF_000475195.1 Diaphorina citri
GGGGGGGGAATGCATTGGTCAGGTAGTAAGGAGGTTGTGTTTGGTTACCATTATTCAACTTCGGGGTATGTTGCGTAACTTTTGGAACACCCTGTGGTATCATAGGTTGTGAGTTCCATTGTCCCTTGTGTTGATGATTGTTACCTCTGTACCCATGGTAAGTATTAGCATGATGACCACTGAACCTATTGAATTGTAACTTGTGTTGATTGTGCTGATTGTTTCTGTAGTGTTGGTTTGAATGGATAGACTTGTTACTATTGTGTACTGTGGCTGTATCTACACTCAATGAACTACCAAACACCTTATGTACAATCTTACTGCAGAGTAGAAATTTGCCTCTTCCGTTCAAGTGTAACAGGTCTGTGCTCATATGGTGAATGTTGATGAAGTTATGAGGATCCAAACATGTCATGTTCTTATACTTGGAAATATAGTGTTTTACCTTGACGTTTAAATTGATAATGTGTTTATTGATCCTTTTTACATCAAACCTGGGGGGCGAAAGAACAATTAGAATCTGGTTATTTTTACATTTGGAATACAATTTATCAATAGAAGATTGGATAGAGTTCCAACTAGTTTTAAACACATCATTTGTGCCAGCTACAACGCATATCATAGTGTT
>NW_007411273.1:0-628 GCF_000475195.1 Diaphorina citri
AGACCTCAGGCTGTCAGAGAGCAGAGCACATGGGATCAGGAAGAAATCCTGCTCACCAACTACTGTTACTTTTTCCCACGATATTCACCCAAATCTGGGTACACGAGGTTACATACTAATTACGTTAACCCATCGTTGTCCCAAAGGGTCTAGTTCGAACACGCACTTCAGTACTGGCACTGACCTATGTTTTGTCAGTGTCTGAGGCAGATGGGATTAAACCAATTGTTCCCTTTTGGGCTGTGATATTGGAACACAAGACTCTTAAAAAATAGCAAACTTTTCGGGACACAGGCCAAAATACCCACCGTGCTATCCTCGGACCATATTTTGCAATGAAGAGACTATGCAACAGATGGGGGCTGAACGACTGGGATGAGTTGACACAACATAGAGTTCTTTGGAGGCAAGCAGTCTGGTCGGCACGGGATTCATATATCCCTCATACGCCATCGGAGTGAGTGAGTGAGTGAGTCTATTTTGCAATGACGAGAGGAGATACTGACTTCTCTTTACAACTTATGCTACGGATTTTTACAACTTGTACTACGGGTTAAGTAGACTGCTGTGATGTTATTCCTTGTACGGTTAATTAAATCCTGTTACAGGTGGATCTATTGTTTCGAGT
>NW_007411274.1:0-628 GCF_000475195.1 Diaphorina citri
ACACCTTGTTAGCTAATTTCAAACATATCATCTCTTTTCAGTCCAAATCCAAAATGAAGCCTCACTCATCCTCAAAAAGTGGCAAAGACAGGAGCAGTCCCGATCAGAATTGGGACAGTTGGGATCAAACTGATTTGGAATATGCTGATGAGAAAGTGTTGGAAAAACGACTTGAACTACTGAGAAGAGAATTGCTGAACGCTGAGGTCAAATCTGACCACCATACCTCAAGGAGTAAACATCATGGCCGATCTAAACACAAAGTTGTGGCAGAAAAGAAACGAAAGGTAAGAGCTCCTTTTTCTCCCTTCTGAAAATACCAATTTTTCAGTCTTTTCTCATGGCCATACTAGTGTCACATTGTCTAAACTTGGCTCAGAGAAAATAAATTTAATTACTCACCTTCTGGTACAGTTGAGTGGCGCGCCTGCCTTGTATTATTATGTTAAGGCGGTATCTTCCTGATCCCTTGTGTGATACGTCCATTTTTGTTTAGGACTATTATAAGCGGTCGTGGGTTTGATTGCCATGGAGTGGTCTTTCTTGGAATGGCTGTCTTTTTCCTATCCTGTAATCCTGTTCTCTCTTTGATTTCGGGACAACAGTTCCCTCTATTATAACTTTTTTT
>NW_007411275.1:0-555 GCF_000475195.1 Diaphorina citri
GGAAAAGACGCTCCAACGGGGAGGTTGGAAAGAGATAATCCACCTAAACTCTACATTTTCTTATAGCTTTTTTTCCCAACTTTCTAACCAATATACTTTCATCCTCGATTTCGTGTCGGAACGAATCCGTATAGCCCGAACAAGCAACTTGGTCCCGAGCTCATATGTGAAAAATGATACCTATTGCTCAGGGAAAAGACGCTCCAACGGGGAGGTTGGAAAGAGATAATCCACCTAAACTCTACATTTTCTTATAGCTTTTTTTCCCAGCTTTCTAACTATTATACATTCATTCCCGATTTCGTGTCGGAAGAAACCCGTGTAGCCCGAACAAGGAACTTAGTCCCGAGCTCATATGTGAAAAATGATACCTGTTTTTCAGGGAAAAGACGCTCCAACGGGGAGGTTGGAAAGAGATAATCCACCTAAACTCTACATTTACCTATAGCTTTTTTTCCCAGCTTTCTAACCAATATACTTTCATTCCCGATTTCGTGTCGGAACAAACCCGTATAGCCCTACCAACGAAATTAGTCCGGAGCTAATATGTGAAAA
>NW_007411276.1:0-628 GCF_000475195.1 Diaphorina citri
ACATAGTAGGCCAATAATATTTCAACTTTATTTTCCAGTACGTCTTTTCTGCACCCAAATGTGCACCATTGAGACAATAATTGTCATGATAAAACTTCAAAATATCGGATACTAGTGATTGTGGAACGGCAATCAATAATTGTTTCTTATCTTTATTAAAATGTTTGTAATAAAGAATATCATCTTGTAAAACGTAATTTCTAGACAATCTATAATGTCTTTTATCCGCATTGTCGGGATTGATAAGAGCAGAATAAAGACCTATATATGTATGTAGGTAGATTAGGTACTAGAGCATTTTGCGCAACCCTGTATATATGGCATGTTAAACTAAGCTGTATTGTGTCTACATCAGATGTCAACTTTCACTATAAAGGAGGTCTAGGGCCTATCGGTGAGATTGCAAAAGTCAACCACTAGAGTGCGCCTTTCACCTGGAGGTTAAATGGAAGAGTTTGCCTTTAGCCAGAAATGTATGTACATTGTAATTGTAATATCATTGTAATTTTTTCTATCAATGTCCTACACAAGCCTTGAGCTTATAGGACAGTGATATACTACTATCAATGTTGTTGAAGCTGAAATGTCACATGTAAAAAAATAAATATATACCTATGTTGGTAACTAA
>NW_007411277.1:0-628 GCF_000475195.1 Diaphorina citri
TCTCTCTCTCTCTCTCTCTCTTTGGAAAGTCAAAGTTTTACCCCACAAAGCTCGAAATTTCACAGAAAATTTCGAGAGAAAAAGAGACCCAAAGAATGGGAATTCGTTGTATACATAGAATTCGATTCCAATTTGGGAAGATTGAAAAAAGAGTCCAAACTTTGAGACTAAAAGTGCTTTGACTATAAATGGAGACAATTTTTCCGATTTCGCTGGGTTTCCGAGATATCCGCCATTTTGTTTTTTAATTGAAAATTCAGGACTTTCCTTTAAGAAAAACAGTCCATGTTTGACAACGTCGCATCGCACAGAAAACGAAGAGAGAACGCCTATTTAAAAGGCAACACTGTGTCCTTAACACTCTCCTCCTCCTCCTTTTCCTATCTTTATGTATTACCTTCCTTTTTTCCTCTCTTCCTCTTCCTCCGTCTCCTCCACCTTTTCGTTCTTCTTCCTCCTCTTTTTTCTCCCTCTTCCTTCTCCTCCTCTTTCTCTTCCTACTTCCCATTCCCTATTTTCCTCCTGATGCTCCTTCTCCTCCTCCTCCTCCTCCTGCTCCTCCTGCTGCTGCTCCTCCTCCTCCTCCTCCTTCTCCTCCTCCTTTTTTATATTGAAACTCTTGTTTTTC
>NW_007411278.1:0-628 GCF_000475195.1 Diaphorina citri
GAGAGAAACAAAATAAATCTTTATTTAGAACTGCTCAATATTTTGAGTTGCCCATTGACACAGTATACCTATCAGACTAGAAGTTATTGAGAGATTAGATATTATAAGATAAAAAAAAATGATATTGAAAATATATGATGTGTAAGGAATTATGTTAATGGGGGAAGAAAAAAAAAATAGAAAGTAAAAAGTGAAGGTATTATAAATATACTATATCAATGGGCAAGTCAAGAAACATAAAATACAATATTTATAGGTAGATCTACATTGGTGAACCTAAGTATAAAGGTGCCTGTGGATAATATGGAGAGTATCCCTTAAAACTGTTAGGCATAGTTCTTTCAGGTCATTGTACATTGGTGAACCTAAGTATAAAGGTGCCTGTGGATAATATGGAGAGTATCCCTTAAAACTGTTAGGCATAGTTCTTTCATCTTTCGTTCATATACCTACATTAATTTTTTGTTGGAAAATGTTTTAAAAGCTTCTGGTGAATTTGTCACATCCACCAATAAAAGACTGAATATTTTGTGTTTGGAGCTTGGATTTCTTATGAATTTTCTGAACATGTAAAACCTTGGAGACTTTCTCGTAGGTTTGGCACATCCACCAACAAAGCAGGTAATAA
>NW_007411279.1:0-628 GCF_000475195.1 Diaphorina citri
TAACCCCATAATCCCTTGAGCCTTGAGTTTACATTTATTTTAACATTTATGTTTTTAGGCTGAGTTAACAGGACATAATATGGGTATAGTACAAGCCTATTTATATGTCGAACTCTAGCCTTAACCTTCTATCTATATGGAACCCAATATCAAGCTCACATTTCAAGTCACTTGATGATAAAAATTTAGGGTCTTATCACCCCGAAAGCGAAGAGAGAAGGAAGACAGGATAGGAGAAAGCCGGCCGTTCCGAGAATGAACCTTATCTGTTCAGGATAAAATCTGCCCTGGGCGGGAATCGAATTCGCAAAGCCTGATTTTATTTTATACTCTAAACAAGCTCAACATTGCTTGACACATACATACATCACTACACTTGTGTACTGTCCATTATTTTAAAAAAACGCTTTTGTGCAAACGAAATAAATAAAGCATGAAATACTTGTTATAAATCAAGAGACTAGGCTCTCCTCTCCCCTCTCCTCCTCTCCTCTCCCACCTCTCTTCTCCTCCCACCTCTCCACTCCATCCAGAATGTCTCTATCCTTTTCCACCACCCGTCCTACTGACTCTCTCCCTCTTCTCTTTCTCTCTCCTCTCTTCCTTTTTCTCTCTTCTCTCTCTCTCT
>NW_007411280.1:0-628 GCF_000475195.1 Diaphorina citri
TTGAGATATTTTGTATACCACCTTTTCCAATTTTCCCATTTAAACCTGTGGTACACACATACGTACATCCGAAAAAAAATACATACGTACATACATACATACGTACAGACCATGGGCTAAAAACCACTTTTTTGGAATCAGGGGATCCCAGTGAGGAGGAAAAAAAGGTTATAAATATATATGAAGGAAAAGGGGGAATAGATCAGTTGCGCTTACTTGGGTGATGTTTCAAAGCCATAGAGCAGGAAAAATGAGGACCAACGGAATTTTTCTTTTTCTTCTACGACTTCTAGATCCCGAGATAAATCGATTTAAAAAATACCGGTAAATCGTGAACTTTGACGTCACGGCATACGCTCCCGTAGGCGATGACGTCACATCAAATGTCCCGAGCAAAGCTCCCTTGCAGGCAACGCATTAATGTGTTTGTGCGCATACGTTTCTGCGCAGTTCTTTCTGCTCCTCCGCTAGCGCGCTTGCATACTGGCGCTATCTAGCGCACGAAAATAGCAACTGCGTTAAGTCTGACGTCACACATCTTCATTAGAACGGAAAATAAAAATCTGGTGTGAACATCACACGACTTTCCTTATCCTATTGAATGATGCTTATTTTTATGTTCTATAGT
>NW_007411281.1:0-628 GCF_000475195.1 Diaphorina citri
TAAACAATGAGACACAACCATGATTCATGTAATTGTGATATTCGTGTATTTGATTGTGGCTGATAGGATTATTATTAGGACAGGGCCTTACACAAAATGACGAAAAAAAGGTACCTACCGTTTGTGAACATAAAGTGAAAGTATTTTGTTTGATTTAGAGGGAACTGTAAAAATCGAGGTCTGTCCCGAAATTTAAGACGGAAGGAGGGTATGATAGGAGAGAGTCTTATCTGTTAAGGATGAAAAGATCACCCTAGTTTGGAATCGAACCCACAACCTAGTGCTTACTAGGCTGCCTGGCTGGCTCTTCACTCCTTTCTCAGTTTCTCGTTTTTTCCCCCCACAAAAAAACAAACCACGTGTAATGAAAATCAAGAGGAAACATTGTGCAGTATGGAAAATGCATTGCATGTTGCGTTTTTGAAACTTTCAAATTTCAAGGCGCAATTAAGTTGCACGTGCGTTTGTTTACAAAATGACAGAATTCAAATTTTGAAAAATCCAAAAGTGGAAATGGAGCAAAAATTTTGCTGAATTTTATTATTTTAAGGTGTTTGCTAGTAGTTTTATTTAAAATAAATTATACCCAGAACTAGCAACTAGACAATGGTGAGGAAGAAGATTGACA
>NW_007411282.1:0-628 GCF_000475195.1 Diaphorina citri
AAGAAAACTACACTGCTGGAAAAACATCTCACAACCTTGAAGTATTATAGTACCGTATCTTCTTCAGCAACTGTGCAAGTATTACATCAGTACCAGAAGGTTGAAGCCAGAGAAAAGATGTATTTCGGTCAGTGACCGTCTTCAGATTATGCTGATGTCTACTTCATGCTCAAGATGAAACCTACTGATTGTTCGCAGAGATTTGCTCGTTGCCAAGTTTAAGTCTAATTAATTAGTATGCAGAAATGTCGTTAGAGGATAAGGTTTTCCTCTTGTTGTTTTAACACCCAGCATCAAATATCACAGGCAGGTAGGTAACAAAGCAGTTCTATCAGAAGTTGCTTCTTAGTCTTCTATGAGATGGGTTATATTCCCCTTTTGAGTGACGGATGATAAACGGCAATGTCTTTTCTGCGGCTATTCTACCACAAAGGTTTTTCAAGCAAGCATTTTGCCTCACTCGATGAAACTAAATATCCGCAGTCCTACAATGTAGAGTCATATCTTACAATGCATCACTGCACCCATATCGTGCATTGAAATTTATTAACGTTAAGTAATGCACCCAATAGCAAGTTCCTTCCTAATAAACCTTCCTTGTAACTTTCCTTTTTACAAACGTGCGTAT
>NW_007411283.1:0-628 GCF_000475195.1 Diaphorina citri
ATCTTGGCGTTGAGGTTTCCCGCGAGAGTTTTTGTTGGTCTTGTACTTGGTTGGGATTATGATTTTCTCCCTCGCCGGTGGTTGTGGCCCTTGTTGGGACATTACCGAAAGGGGCCTTGTTGAAAGCGATAGAGTAGATTTAAGATTTATTTACCATCCATATCTGCCTAGGCAATTTGGGTCTTTGGGTGCTACAAGAAACATTTTATATAAATATTTATGTTCACAGTGTGGTGTGAAAACTTGGTACTAGAACTAAGAATCCAAAAAACTTTTTCTCGGAACTATGAAGTTTTTCAAAGAAACTTTTTCTGCATTGATAAGGTGGTGTGAAACGTGGAAAAACTTCGAAGAGAGACTTAAAACGAATAGTACTTTATGGGGGAAAAATAGTAAAAAAAAAGCGAACTGAAAATAAAGCTTACGAAACAATGAACTTTTTGAAGGTATCACAGCCCTTCGATAATGTGGAAACCGTGAAATCTCGTTCGGGTTACTATCGGTTACCATAGTAACGAGAAATGTTTATGTAAACAGATTTGTGTGAGGGGGGCTCATCGTGTTAGTGGCGTAGCTGTAACCTCGTATAGTCATAAAATTAATGTAATATTACAATAGTAGACAATAT
>NW_007411284.1:0-628 GCF_000475195.1 Diaphorina citri
TTTAGTTTAATCCTTTCGCCACACTCTATCCCGAGACGTTTTTCAAGGGTAAAACCTGATTAACTAGGTAATTAAAAATCTAGTTTAGTTTAGGAGCTTATGATAAGATATACCCGTTGTTTTCAGCACAATTAATTTTCAAGTTAAATCCAGAAATTCTAGGGCATGTATTAAATTAATTTCTATAGCTATGTATGTTTGTGAGTAGGGCAATCGGCTATATAAGCCCTGTGTCACTAATTAAATAAATATGTAGTTTGTAACCTTAGGCATGTGTGTTGGTACGTACCTACAACACTTGAAAATAATGGGATTCTTCTTTTTGACAAAGCAATGTGCTTGACAACAATCACAGTTCGAAAGCTTCCCATCATGAAGAGACGTTTAAGGAGACTATCTTGAGTATATTTCATCCTAATCAATAAAATTTCATGTGAACATTTTTACTTTGCTCGGGCTGAAGGGGCTTTGCAATTATTTGGAATCTTGTATAAATGTATACGTAGGTACAGGGTCAAAACTGAAGTATTAATAATTTTAAAAAAATCCAAATTCGGAAAATTTCAAAGAGTTTTTTCTTCAAGCTAGACTATTTCAAAGGTATTGCCTCTATTAGGTTCTAATAGGT
>NW_007411285.1:0-628 GCF_000475195.1 Diaphorina citri
CTGGATCCCGCGGGATTGGCCAAATCCCGCGCGGGATCCCGCGGGATTGGAAACGTGCGGGATTTGCGACCCCTAGTTGTTACAGTTCCCATGAGCTCCCTCTATCAAACCTCTTGGAAAAAAATAAAAATAAGTACTTAACCCCAGACTGTATATGTTTAGGGATAAAACTGCTAGGCACACCCCATTGCTTTTTTTTATGCTCCCCAATACCAATAATATTGCTGTCTCCTTACTCTGTCTCTTCAATGAAATTCAGCTCATATTGCTCTCTTTTATGAGTTCATCAGTTACTTAGATACGTATTATACTTATTTATACGTAGCATCTGGTCAGTCCAGCTCAAATCAATCAATATGTACATATTGTACAATGTACAAACTCGTACATATTGTGTATCGTTGGTTAGTGCTGTGGAGTGTGGACTTCAGATCTGTAGCTGGTGGTTCGAGTCGATATCAAGTCATAAAAAAAACCCTGTAGTGATTGATCAAAGATTTGGAAAAGAAATCTCAAATAGGTACCTATGTAGGTACTTACTTACATGAATAAGCATTGAATTTCATGCCTTGGCTCGGATTGAACCCGCGACCTTCCGTTTACCAGACGAGCTCTCGTCCACCAAGGT
>NW_007411286.1:0-628 GCF_000475195.1 Diaphorina citri
TAGGGGATTTAGGGACCGTTTTGGATGTTTTTGAGTGCGCCAATGCACTTTTTGGGTACTTTTACATCGGAATAGGACCCTATCTCGAAAAAAATTGTCATTTGGTTGAGCCCCATTGTCCATCCGTAGTATGTCCCTCATCAGATGGTCGAGAAGACGAGTGCATGGGATTACTTTAATTTTATTGTTATTTTTATTGATTTATTATTTAAAATCTGTAAATACATATACAAACTTGTACCTACATATTATGTAGGTAGGCAGGACATGGAAGGAGCCCAGATATTATTTCTTCCAAAGGGTTTTAATTAAACCCAAAGCTTTCCTACATTTAACCCTGTTGTGTTATTAAGCTGTGTCCACAAGTCCACACATAGTCGACGGCCGTCAATCGATGACTGAAACCGTCCATACTGCCTTTGATAACATAGATTCACCTCGTCGATTGACATCGATCGGCCATCGACTCTGTGTGGAGTGTGGACACAGCTTTGTGTTGATTGTCTTATGTTTCTGTCTAAACCTGAGCTCTCTAACTTTCCCCCCCTTTCTCTCTGTTTCCAGACGGACCTGTGCGGGATCAAATGGCGTAAACTCGTCCACGGGGACTCCGCAGGTACGGGGTACT
>NW_007411287.1:0-627 GCF_000475195.1 Diaphorina citri
CTCCTTTTCTTCTTCTTCCTCCTCCTCCTTTTCTTCCTCCTCCTCCTTTTCTTCTTCTTCCTCCTCCTCCTCTTCTTCCTCCTTTTCTTCTTCTTCTTCTTCCTCCTCCTCCTTTTCTTCTTCTTCTTCCTCCTTTTCTTCTTCTTCTTCTTCCTCCTCCTTTTCTTCTTCTTCCTCCTCCTCCTCCTTTTCTTCTTCTTCTTCCTCCTCCTTTTCTTCTTCTTCTTCCTCCTCCTTTTCTTCTTCTTCTTCCTCCTCCTTTTCTTCTTCTTCTTCCTCCTCCTTTTCTTCTTCTTCCTCCTCCTCCTTTTCTTCTTCCTCCTCTTCTTCTTCTTCCTCCTCCTCCTTTTCTTCTTCTTCTTCCTCCTCCTTTTCTTCTTCTTCCTCCTCCTCCTTTTCTTCTTCTTCTTCCTCCTCTTCTTCTTCCTCCTCCTCCTCTTCTTCCTCCTTTTCTTCTTCTTCTTCTTCCTCCTTTTCTTCTTCTTCCTCCTCCTCCTTTTCTTCCTCCTCCTCCTTTTCTTCTTCTTCTTCCTCCTCCTCCTCTTCTTCTTCTTCTTCTTCTTCCTCCTCCTTTTCTTCTTCTTCTTCTTCCTCCTCCTCCTTTTCTTCTTCTTCTTCCTCCTTTTC
>NW_007411288.1:0-627 GCF_000475195.1 Diaphorina citri
ATTTTGAATTTGGACGAATCATATCGAAATATGGAATTGTAAATACTTTTCCATACTTTGGTGATTTAGGGCACAGGTTGTAGAATTGTGGCTGTTGAGTTGCTGAGCTTGGTTGTTGATTTGTTTTGTCAAGCTCAGATATTTATTGATCGTGGATCTCCGTAAATTCTAAAGCATTTATTCGGGGTTCATGAATTTCTGAAAAGAAAACCGATAAAGGTTAATACCTGGGTTCAAATAAGATTCATTAAGTTATACCTATGATGAGCCATATGAAAAGTTAGGTATTTAGGTACATATACCTACTTTAGACCTTTGGTTTCCAATAAGGTACCAACCTAAAGCTGTGTCCAAACATAATCGACTACCGTCGTTCAGTTGTCTCTTTTTTCTACACAAAGATTTTTGTGACTTTAATTTTTATCCAAAAACAGCTAGGAAAATATTATAGTCTTAGTTGCAACTAAATCTTGCCACTCAATCTGATAATGGTGTCCCTAGGGACGTAGGTTGGTTACGTGATGCAGGGCAATAGATATTTGGGCCGAGCCGTCGATCAACCGTCGATGCGTCGATCGATGTCGATTGAAACCGTACACCGCCTCGACAACATAGAGCCCCGACAAC
>NW_007411290.1:0-627 GCF_000475195.1 Diaphorina citri
TGTGCGTCCTATTGCTATGGGCAATGCCCACAGGGATGGTCATTGATAGTAGCGCGAAATGGTGTAACATTTTGGTTCCAGTGGTGAAACTATGCAATCGTAAAGGCCAAAGGCCAAAATCCAATCTGATTGAAGTCATTAGCCAAATTAGCAATATCCCATTGGTCACATTAGACCAAATATGTATGTAGAAACGGTTTCAATCAACATTCAGAATTTCTTTTCCTAGTTCAGTTATTTCTTCATTTCTTTTCCTAGTTCAGTTTCTTCTGCTATATCTCTACACCATTTCCTAGCCGCACCAATGGACCATGGTCTACAGTACTGCAGTAACAGTTATAATTTATACGGGTGGGGTGTGGATATAGAGATGTCTTCTATCTTCTCTCGTGACCAAGAACAACTTCGTGCAAAATAAGTTCACTTCGAATTTGAAGCCTACTAGATGCTCTCGACAGGGTGGCCTGGTCAACAAACTAGAAGAAACGGTTGATTCGTTCTGGGAACGGCCTGTAACTGGCCTATTCCCGGAAAATGGCTGCCTACTTGTCCTTCAGGGTTTCACACTGGAATACCTATTAGGGTTTTTGGGTGTCTAAAGGATTTAAACCCTAATCCTTCTATCCC
>NW_007411291.1:0-627 GCF_000475195.1 Diaphorina citri
TTTGTTTGCCGTCAGTAAATCTTTCATGGAGATCAACTCGCCTGAAAGTCTTCTGGCACCATCGGAATTTTCATCGAATCCATTAGAATCATCATCAGCCTGTGGTACAACATCACAGATTCTACCAAGCGGACGATTCCTCTCCCGACGAATAGTTTTAGGTAACGTTATACTTGACCGTCGCCTTCTCTCTCTTTCCCTCTGAACACGAATGGAATGTCTTCTCAGCACACGTCCTGTTTTATCAGGAGGTTTCCTACAACAGAACATATCCATCTCGTAGATAAGCCAGTTGAGGAATTGTTTGATGACAATGGACGTGACATTGAAAAGAGAATAGATACAAGAGCAACCTAAGATGAGGAAAATGTAATTCCAGAACGAATATAAGCTCGAGTTTGGATAGTCGATCGCTTGAGCGGAGACGTAATCACCAAAACCTATGGTGGAGAAAGACACAAAACAGAAATAGATAGATTCCAAGTATGTCCAGTTCTCATAAGGGACATAGACAAAGGAAGCACAGCCAGCAATAACGATAGAGGCCACTATGAGACATAGCATGACCCAATAGACAGACGGTTTCCATTCCTCCAGACTTTCATTCCTCTCATCCTCACTCAGATC
>NW_007411292.1:0-627 GCF_000475195.1 Diaphorina citri
GAGCTCAGGATCTTCTCTACATCTCCTTGAGCGGGGTTTTCTTTGCCTCCGAGGGCAGCCAACAGGTATGCAGCCACGTAACGCATTCTGGAAGAACAAAATTAATCAAAGTATGTAATCATTATAAATAAGAGTACCTATGTAATTAATGTATGTCTTAACAAGTTAACAGTCTCCGAACATTCTCAAGTTAATAACCACCAGCTTGAGACTGTAGACCCGGATTTGATGTGGGTATCAGGCCAAAGTATACCTCAGCATTTGCTGAATTGGGTCTTGGTAACTTGACCATAATTTTGGATTAAACTCAACAAAATTTATAATTGGAAAGCTAGAAATACAATTTCTATCTCGGACATATAATGGCAAGATGTAAATCGAGAGCAGGTAAGCCAGGATGAAGTAGATAAATGAGGATAAAACTTTCCCTACTTTCGAGATAGGTATCTCTTGTGTACATGTAAAGATCACCAAGATGAAAGATGAAACCCTCAAAAAGGACCGAGTTCTAGTAAATCAGAATCGTGGGAGCAAAATATTGGAGAGATCAATGTTTAAGCTCTTCAAAAGAACAAATAGCAAATGAAAATGGTTATTTTCTAGCTGAAATAACTTACTTTTAAGTCA
>NW_007411293.1:0-627 GCF_000475195.1 Diaphorina citri
TGTGATGGGTGTGATGGAGGTGTGTGGTGGGTGTGATGGGTGTGTGTGGTGGGCATGTGTGGTGTGGTGTGTGATGGATGTGTGTGTGTGGGCGTGCTGATGGGTGTGTGTGGTGGGTGGTTGGTGGTTGATGGGTGTGTGTGTGTGTGCGTGTGTTGCTGTGTCATGTGTGATGTGTGTGTGGTGGGTGTGCGCGTGTGTGATGGGTGTGGTGGTCCCGTACAAAGGACGGGTCAACCACTAGTAAGTCCTATAACTACCAGCTACCCTGTCAGATCTAGCTATGTTAATGTCAGTACCTACGTCCGTTGGGGCATTTATCAATGCACCTACGTAAATTAGATTATATGATTAACTTTTTTTTTAACTACTGTACATACGCATTATCTAGTAATGCAATTACATGCACACGGTTCCAACGAGATTAAAGTTAATCCAATGAACTCAGATAACAATATAAAATCGAATGCAACTTTACCTCCAATGGGATAAGTGGAAGGATAATGATGAGATTGTCTGATTTGATTATTCTGATTATTTTGCTAGCAAAAAAAAGAAAAAAAAAAAAAAAACCTTACCTACCTAGCTAACTCCTTAATTGGCACGTTCCGTATTTAAAGTTTTCTC
>NW_007411294.1:0-627 GCF_000475195.1 Diaphorina citri
AGAAAATCAAAATTTATGACACAGACTTCAAAAATTTCAATACCAATACAGATGTTTCATTTGGTAAGTTTAATAGTTTGATATTTAATATCATCTTGAGAATGGGGTAACACCCAAAATATGCGTAAAGATAAAATATATTAAATTTGTAAAACTAAAAGTCGAGAGTTTTTTATTTATTAACTAGTGCTTCTTTGTCCCATTCTTCTATCTGCTTGCCTTTCCCAATATCAATTAATTATATTTATGTCCCTCTCAGGTGAAGGTGATATAGTGGGTGTATCAAGGTATGATGAATGTATATTAACTGCAGTCAAGTCTGGAGATGTCAAACTTTGGCGCTATAAGACAGAACCTGACCAGTGGACAAATTTCAATGTTGGACCACAATTGGAATGTATGAAACACAACAAACATTCAAATATCATTGCCACTGGTGGCAAAGAAAATGATCTTAAACTATGGGATTTGAACACAACCAAGAATATTTTTAGTGCCAAAAATGTAAGTCATAGGTCTGAGCACTTTTGGTGTATTCTGTGAGTTTTATCTGCTTTAGCTATACATATGAGACATTGATACTACAGAACCACCACAAGATGCAAAGTATTGAAAGAAACAAGGGAC
>NW_007411295.1:0-627 GCF_000475195.1 Diaphorina citri
GTCTACTTGATAAAGTGTGGCTGGCCTTACTGAGAAAAAGGACCCCTACTGAGCTTAGCCCCCTAAGGCAAGATCAATAATCCTTCTGTAGCCCCCAAAGATCCAACTGTGAATAAAATTATCACCTATACACTGTGATCCATTCATGCTGACTCTCAGACTCTCTCCCTTTTTTCATGAACTGAGTAACTCACTCACTCTAAATAACTGTACGCTAAATTTTTGACTCATATCCACGCTGCCTTGCGGACTCATGTTCACGCTGACTTACATTGCTGCTGCAGACTGAACTGAAGTCCATTGACTGGCTTGACGTGTTTCAAATCCAAAGCTTTTCGCACGAGAACTTTGAGCGTTTTCTTGAAGAAGTGGTCCAACTCTTCTCGAGTCAAATCGGTAGACAGGAATTCAGCTAGAGGAGTGAAGAGGTCACCCTGGTCTATTTCGTCCTCGTCAATATCCAGACTGACACTGAAGAGGGAAAGAAAAGGTTGTTATGTAGGAGAGGGCATGGTTGGTCCAGTGGTAACGCGCTTGCTTGCCACGCAGAAGGTCCCGGGTTCGAATCCCACCATCAACAAAAATGTGTACCTACCCGTTTTTCGATTGCAAATATTTCAACGGGTT
>NW_007411296.1:0-627 GCF_000475195.1 Diaphorina citri
CAGGGACATCCACAAATGACAAGCATATTACCAGTGAATGGATTCAATCAATTAATAATAACATTGAAAACCAACATGAGCATTACAAGTATGTTAAATTGTTTACACTAAACACATGTTGCGTTACTGCCACGATTCACAATGCAGAATGCATTAGGATTTGCTGACATTGAAAAAGCAACACTAGTAGAGCAACTGGGCTGATTCTAGCGAACATTATTTCACGGTTTTCTGTGTATCGAAGATATACATAGTTTCGATAATACCTATGGGCTGAAGCACAAATAAAGGTAAGTCTACAGAGAACTGTAGCTAAGTACCTCAGTACTCGTAGTCTCTACTACTAGATGCCTGTAAGTTCACCACTGGATCGTTCTACTCGACAAGCAATTGGTACTAGGCAATTTTTCAAGGGCAAAACTTTCAAACTGCATTGCAAACTCAAGAATCTCAACACGAATTGGCATAAGAAAAACAACATCATACACGAGTAGGAGTCTCGGAGTTCTTATAAACTCTGGATTCCCTATTACCACACAGCACACTATGTATAGTACCAAACAAAACCTTGTGCAACACAAGTCGAAAGACTTCAAAGTCTTGACAAACAGGAAGGGATTGGAGATT
>NW_007411297.1:0-627 GCF_000475195.1 Diaphorina citri
ATAACCCCAGTACTAGAGTATTATTATTATTATTTAATAATAATAATAATAATAATAATAATAATAATAACAATAATAATAAATAAAACTTGAGAGAGAGAGCTAATCTCCGACACTGGCCATGTGCCTAGTCACGAATGTCTGGGTTATAAAACTGGATTATAAATCATTAGTCAACTAATCTTCCGACACACATTTTTCTCGGGACCTTTAACACTCGAGTGTTTCCTTCGGGGCTTTTCTTGAAATGAAGGAATATCCTGAATGGAAGTGGAGCCGTGGTAGGGAGAATTAAAAAAGTCCAGAGAGGTGTATTAGCAATGTGTCTTTACGAGTACATGCCAAAGATGCGATGTGGCGGATACGAAAAGTAAGTAAGTACGCAAGTAAGTAAGTAAGTCCATATAAATATCCTACTGGATATTTTCCACAGTCTGCTGTCACTACCATGAAGTTTCCACAGCACTTGTCCATCCAACTGTATATTATTTTCCACAGAACAAAATAGCTAGAAAATTTGTCCTTTCCCCTCCAGCTTTCCACCCCATCAAAAATATTGCCACTTGAGAGTCTAAAGGTCAAATGTTCTGTATGGAACTGACGAAACATATTTTTTTTTTTTTTTTT
>NW_007411298.1:0-627 GCF_000475195.1 Diaphorina citri
AAGCGAATTTTACTAAAAAAAAAAAGAAGAAAAAAAAACGAAAGAAAGAGACAGAGGAAGCTGAAGCAAGAGAGAGAGAGAGAGATAAAGAGAAAGAGAGACAGAGAGAGAAAGACAGGGAGTAAGAGAAAGAAAAAGAGAGAGAGAGAGAGAAAGAGAGACAGAGAGAGAGAGAGAGAGAAACAGAGAGAGAGAGAAAGATAAGAATATAAGCAAGATCCTTCAAGAAGTTGGAGACAAAGTGCTGAAGGAGAGAGAAAGAGATATAAACTGACAGAAAGGAAAGAGAGAGAGAGAGTCACTTGTCGTCAACTAAGAGAGATGAAGATATAGACTGACAGGAAGTAAGAGAAGGAGGGAGAGAGGAAAAAAAGAACAAGGAGAAGAGAAAGAAGCAAAGAAGGAGAGAGAGAGAGGAAAATAGCTTCAAGGTAAAAACAATATAGCAAAAGAAGAGACAAAAATAGGAAGAAAAAGATGGATAGATAAAAAGGGAGAGAGAGGAAGATTAGGAGGAGGAGGAGAAGGAGAGATAGGGAGAGGGGAGATAGGGAGAGAGATGAAATTGTGAGATAGAACACGATTATGGCTGTAATGGATATTGTTCTTGAAGACATGTTTTCTCCC
>NW_007411299.1:0-627 GCF_000475195.1 Diaphorina citri
CCCCATCGGAGTTTTAGGAACCCTGAGTAAAGAATTTCAAAGATGGGCGCTACTTTTTCAGTCTTTCAAAGAAGGGGGAAAATGATAGAGCTAAGGGAGACTCCTAAATTAATAAGCAAGAAAGGTCATAGTTGTAGGAAAAGTACGTAAAACATCTCCAAAACCCCTTCTCAAAGAAAAGACTTAAAAGCACCACAACCCTTTCCAAGTGAGAAAAAGGAACATAAAAACCATGTAAAAAGGATGAGAGAGGTATCCATAAAATACCCTACTAAATACTTTACGAGTACCCCTGACCGCAGCATTACTCAATAAAAGCCTGGCCTTCAACAGTCAGGTAGGTGAGAGGTTCTTGAGAAAATGTAGGTTACAAGAAAAAAAGGTTATTTTTTCCTTACTTTGTTTCCACCAAAAAGGTTTCTAGAGTAAAAATAAAAGGCTGTGAATTTTATTGACACTTGAAATTTGACACCCACTCAATGTTCCAACATTGTTCCACTAATGCTATTCTTATGGCCCTTTCCTTATCTCTTAAGGAACTAGGGAACTATTTGGTTAGGTATCCATTTTGGTAGGTATACCTACTCAAGTATTTGGTTTTCTCTTTTCTATTACCGAGAATTTCGG
>NW_007411300.1:0-627 GCF_000475195.1 Diaphorina citri
CCTTGGTCTGGGCACTAGGTTGTGGGATTTGTGGGTTCTAATTCCGCCCGGGAAGAACATCATTCTAACCAGGTAAGGGTTGCTTTGGGAACGGCTGGCTTTCTCCAATCCTGTCTTTTTGTCACAAAAGATCTTATCAGGTCGCAGTGACAAAGGGCGTTTATTAAAGCCGATGGCTCTACATACCAATCTCTCTTCAATTTCGGGACAAGTTCCCTCCGTCAAACGTCCCTTTAGTCCTACCGAGGTTACAGGGGTAATAGAAAGTGAAAAGTACGACGGTCTTGTCTAAGGAACATAGTTAGGATTCGAATAGTTGCGGTAAAGTTGGGCGCTGTTTTTGAAAGTTTATGACCACGTACGAATACGAAATTACGAGACGATAATATAGTTCGGGTTGGGGGCCCGGTGAACGAAGAACGAATTGGTTTCATCATTCCAGAGAATTATCGTCTATTTTTGAGAATCTGAATCGAGTAAAACAATTTCTAAATGAGAATTGCCACTATTCTTTTTTCAAAGCAGCGTCTGTGCTATAGTCAGGCAATGTCGATTCATATTGTCTGACATATTTTCAATGTGGTTCCATTCAAACACATGATCATCTAGTATGGAGTAAACTGGATG
>NW_007411301.1:0-627 GCF_000475195.1 Diaphorina citri
TTAGAAGGTTGGGAATTTTTTGAGTGAGAATGAGATTTTGGCTCTTTATAGGTAGTACGAGTATGCCAGCCTGCTTAGCTGAGTTGGTAGCACGTCTAATTTGTAAGCGCAAGGTCGTGGATTCGATTCGCGCCCGGGCGGATTTTGTCCTGAACATGATGATAAGGTGCGTTCTCGGAACAGCTGGCTTTCTCCTATCACGTCCTCCTTCTCTGTTCGCTTTCGGAACGATAAGACCTCGGCAGTTATACAGTTCCCTCTCTCCAGTTTCCATCCAGTCTATTCTAATAAAATGGGTAAATCTTCTCGTTGCTTACTCAAGTGCATACATATCGTCCGCCCGAATACGCGAAGAGGCGTAAGTGTAAAAATCCCAATTTCAAGTTATCATGTATTGTGTAGGTATCGAATGTAGAAAAACGTCCCCTATCATAAACACGAAGAGGCGTAAGTGTATCTTAAACCGTTGAATACTTACGTTGATATTTTATTCCGGCGTATTTTCTACAAAAATCCCAATTGAGGAGCTGGGTGCAAAAAGGGAAATAAGGATTTTTTGCCCTTTTTGCGTAAAACGGTTTTTGAATAGAACGTGGTGCGCTCTATCTTCCAGCGTTTGAACTGCAG
>NW_007411302.1:0-627 GCF_000475195.1 Diaphorina citri
GCTCCCTAACTACCTACCTATATTCTACTGCTAATAATATTAATTTATAAAAACCGGGGGTGAACATCACACGACTTTCCATTACTTACCCACAAAGGAAAAGAAAAAAAGATTTGGGAAATACATTTATTTTAATCATCTATTCAGTCAACAGAAGAGAAAAACAGAGTTAGTATTAGGTATATATATATATATATACCTATTTCTTTATTAGGTGTTCAAATTAGTAAGTATTAGGTGATACACTCATTGGCTCCTCCCCTCCTCCTCCTTTTTTTTATTCTTTACTCTTTCCGTCATTTTTTCCACATTTGTGTCTTCTTCTTCTTCTTCTTCTTCTTCTTCTTCTTCTTCTTCTTCTTCCTCTTCTTCCTTTACCTAGTTTCCTTACGTTGTCGTCAAACGAGAAAAAGATGAACAAAGTGAAGAAAAGGAAGAAGGAGAAGAAGAAGAGTACTCGCTACTGGTACATTGTGTAGGTTTCCTAATTCCCCATAAATATGTACCTACCTACATAAAGAGGGTAATAGAAAGTAAAAAATAAAAATTATGAGAGCATTATAAAAAATAAATGTTTAGAAGCATTATTTTTTTCGCCCATGCCCATTCATTCTTCTGACCCCTATC
>NW_007411303.1:0-544 GCF_000475195.1 Diaphorina citri
TCAAGCTCCGTCCCACCTCCTTCTGCTGCGTCAAGCTCCGTCCCACCTCCTTCTGCTGTGTCAAGCTCCGTCCCACCTGCTTCTGCTGCGTCAAGCTACGTCCCACCTCCTTCTACTGTGTCAAGCTCCGTCCCACCTCCTTCTGTTGCGTCAAGCTCCGTTCTACCTCCTTCTGCTGCGTCAAGCTCCGTCCCACCTCCTTCTGCTGCGTCAAGCTCCGTTCTACCTCCTTCTGCTGCGTCAAGCTCTGTCCAACCTCTTTCTGCTACGTCAAGCTCCGTCCAACCTCCTTCTGCGTCAAGCTCCCTCCAACCTCCTTTTTTTTGTTTTGATATTATTTTTGTGTTTAATAAACCAATTGTTATAAACAATTTTTTTAAACATCATACTTTTGTCTTTTTTTTGTATATCACATGATAATCTGAAAAGACATTTTTATAAAAACCATTCTAACATTTCAAATAGGTACATATAGTTTTTGGTGAAGACAAAAAGTATTAAATGTGTCCGAACAAACCCCATATACTGTCCGAACACGCCCCGA
>NW_007411304.1:0-627 GCF_000475195.1 Diaphorina citri
AATTGTGCACCAACAGTCTTTAATAGCGTTCTCTGGGTTCTGACACATGGTAACGTGAGCAAGGTAGCAAGTTCATTATTATTCCAACTTGACATGGACTTCGGATGGCATGTTCACTTTTGCATGTAGCACTTTTGTGATTTGTCAAGTTTTAGTTCTCTCTTGGTTGCTTGTTTTTTGATGGGTTTTTGCAAAACGCCCTCAACCAGAACGGGACTGATTGTGTGCAAAATAGATACGAGTATGTATGTACTTGTATGTATTTGAAAGACTACAGTATATAAATCGAGTTTCACATTACTCATAGCAGTCATAGGTTAGGTTCGCCTGAATTTACGAGTAGACATGTTGTATTTCCAGTGTTTATTGGAAGATGGGAATCATTCTATTCTTGAAATTAATATGTAAATCCTTAATAGTTTTCTCAATCCTCTCACATCTGAATGATAATTTTCCAGTAAATCCAGTCAACCCTTTTCCTACTTCTTACAATAAAACATTTTCTTTTGAAATACTTCAATGGATTACGTTTGTGATTAAACAATATGGGAGATATTTGAATCCATGATGTCTCATAGGTAGAATGGTTCCTTGTTCATAACTGTGTCACTCTAATAATTCTGTATT
>NW_007411305.1:0-627 GCF_000475195.1 Diaphorina citri
AAAATATTTAGCTGTCAAAGAGTCAAGTGCAGATATTGAAATTGGAACATCGAACTTTCTCTTCTATGTAGTAATGTAGTACCTATATTGTAGTATAGAGGGGTGTATGGAGTAAGAATGTAGGTGGTTTGAAGTAATGAATACAGAAAACGGAAGAGAAGGTAAGAGAAAATCACAATTTTTCTTACTCTACGTGTAAAATGAAACTCTTTATTAATCTCTTTAGTCGTTTTTCTATTCTTTTTACGAATTATTCTCTATTGTTGCCCCGGCCAAGTTAAAGATAGGCTTAATCGAATTCTTGTACGTATGTGTGAACTTTTGATACAGATGACATTGGAAAATACAAATTTCAGTTATTTGTTGGGCGTAAGGCTAGGGAGTTTTCCTGAAGCAGTTCTTCTACCCAGCCACTTTTTTTTTAGATCTTGGTTAATTAGTTAAATTTAATTTGCAATTAAACAAACAAGAATTTATTCTAGAGGCATTCAAAAATCAAGAAAACCAACAGAGAAATAAAACTCGGGTAAAATATAAATGTTTTTACGCTGTTAACTATCTACAATCTCTCTTCATGCACAAAATTACACAATGATCAAAAGGCAAACAACTAAAAGCAAATAATAA
>NW_007411306.1:0-627 GCF_000475195.1 Diaphorina citri
AACCGCGGCCAAGCGCCCTCATGTACTTACCACATTACCGAAAAAAAAGTAATTGATTATCCGATCTGGATTCTCAGACGACCAGCAGATCGACATATTGTAGATGGTTTTTATAGTTTCCCCATTTGAAATCACACCCCACACCACTGCCGTCTTCCTTGTGAAAAGGCCTTTACATTTTCCTTCTCCGATTTAAGCTTGAAAGTTGAAAGGAAGCTTCTATGCCTAGTTACTTACCTACTTATTTTTCCTGTCCTTTTCTTGATACAATGGAGGAGTTGCAAATGGGTAAAAATTATAAATACCTAACATAAATGGTCGATTCCTATGTAAAAAGTTGGGGATAATCCAAATCTGAGGTCAAAACTCCGAAAAAATAACTGTAAAAGGTCGAAAATTCAATTTTTATTTTCCGTTCTAATGAAAGAGTTCAAATATGTGTGACGTCAGACTTTACACAGTTGTTTTTTTCGTCCGTTAGGTAGCGCCACTATGCAAGCGCGCTAGCGGAGGAGCAGAAAGAACTGCGCAGAAACGTATGCGCACAACCACATTAATGCGTTGCCTGCGAGGGAGCTTTGCTCGGGACATTTGATGTGACGTCATCGCCTACGGGAGCGTATGCCG
>NW_007411307.1:0-627 GCF_000475195.1 Diaphorina citri
ATCCACGTCCAAGCCAGAAGGCCCAAAGCAGATACCAAATACTAATGAAGAATTCCCAACCAAGAATAATGAGAAGATACCATTACATACAGAACGATAAGAACTTCAATTAAATTAATTACCACTGGAGATCTAGACAAGCTTCACATACATCGAGATAACTAGTGACTAGCTTCACGTACATCGTGGGGAAAGTGTTTGGTGAACGTAGCACGGGCCGGATGTGAACCAGAATATTCAATGAGACTAGTAGTAACTTCCTATTGAAGAGAGACGAGTTAAGTGGACGAGGAAAGAGATTACTAAGTTGGAAGGGACGATTACCCTTTCCTAGTGGAGAAGTAATTAAGATACTAGATAGTTTAAGTGGCAGGGTTCTCACACTGAGAGCTCTTCCACCCAACCAAACAGTTTGAATAATGAGCCAAGTTCTCACCATTAAACAGCATGGTAGACCGATATACTAGAAGAAGAATAAAATTAAGGTGTACTTGGAATATAGGAATTAGTAACTAGAGGAATATTCAGATGCATTAAAATTAAAACAATGCATGGGATAATGTGGGATTTGTTAAAGAAGGAAATGAGACATCATCATTCGTTCATTAATGAGAAACAAAAAAATAC
>NW_007411308.1:0-627 GCF_000475195.1 Diaphorina citri
GTCTACCAATAAAATCGTCTGGTTCCGTTGACACTGTCCTCTTTAGTCAAGCTCTCTATAGGTATCTATGGGTTTGCTGATTTATCCCCCAGATATTTTAACCAATTTTTGTGAACTCAAGATCCGTCCCCACTTTTCGTCAGTTTCACACGATTTTTTACTTTCTTTTTCCGTATGTCCTGTGGGCAATGTAATTTAAATGAGTGTTCCCACTACCCACGACACGATTTTTATACGAACGACAAGTGGGAAGAGGTCTTTAGTGTACAAGGGATCTAAATTGCAATTTTGATGTCCCTTCTTCGTTATTCGTCCATCTGATGGAAGACCGCACACATTGACACAATGTGTCCGCAGAATGTCATGTCATACTTTGCAGAATGGTCGAACATTTGCTAGGTGTTTCTTACTTACCCACATTCCACTTCCATTCCTTGTGTCCGTTGAAGAACATGAAGTCATATAGAGTACTGGTCACCATCAGAGTAATCAGTGATAGCATGAGGGCGCTGGAATAACAGAGTACTGGTCACCATCAGAGTAATCAGCGATAGCATGAGGGCGCTGGAATAATGAGAGGAAGTGAAAAGAAGAACGAATTAAAGAAGGAAAATGAAGAAGAAGAGG
>NW_007411309.1:0-627 GCF_000475195.1 Diaphorina citri
AGTTCGAGGAGACTGCAATGACCAGCGATTTCCTGGTTATTTTGAGAGTCACTGACTGAATTGATCTATGTGGGATCTAATATCACTACTACTGAGAGAAGTGATGATTTGTTACATCATTATAGGTATCTGGATATCATAGCTATCAGGTACCTACATGAAATTTCCAAGATTATGTAAAACGAACTCTCATCTCGTATATTGGGATTTCAATTTGACATTAATATCGTACGTAATAGTATACGAGTACAGACTTTAAACTCATTTAGCAGTACTGAACGAGTAAAGTGAGTTGGGAAATTTACTCATCAGATTCTGAACCCGACTGGGCCTTCAAGGGCCTCATAGGGGTCTCTCTAAAGCTAAAGAGATCTTGTCATAACTCGAGTGGTTCCTTAGATTTTAATGAAATTTAGCAAACATGTTAAACACCAAAAAGGCCTTTGATTAATAGATTTTGGAATCGATCGGGCCTATTGGAACCACGTAACGGCCCTCTTTCTGAGTGAGGTCTACAGATCACTTAACCACAAGCTAGTTTGTAATATCCACATTCAGATTTACACCCAAAAGTTATTAATCTTGTAGCGTTGAAAAGGGTCAATCAGTATTCATGATATACATGTG
>NW_007411310.1:0-627 GCF_000475195.1 Diaphorina citri
TCCATACCAAATTTGGTGCTTTCCTGAATAAATGCAGCTTTTGGCCAAAATTGTGACGTTAGGCCACCCACTAAACAGGGAAATCCCCTGAAGAAGTTGTCAGATTGTATTGGACATTTTAGCTAAATGCCCTTTTTATATTTTACACCTTGAATTTGGTTGTATGTACACAATCAGTAATCACAGAATAAGACATGGGGGCTTAATGTTGCCAGCAGCACGTGCCGTTACACGCGGTCAACTGTTTGGATACCAACCACGCTCCACGTTGCTTAACTCGTTCGGAAACTGATTCAACGTGGCATTAAATTTGTAGAAGATTGCTTTGGACGAACAGTTGTTCTACTTACTCATTCATATATATAGGTATAAACACATCGTCTGCCACAGCATTTCTACATTTCTCCACTATGGTGTCAAGTAAACTATTGAGTATTTTACAATCACAGTCTAGAGTAGGATAGTCTTGGACTAGCTTGGTGATGGAACTGACTAGGCATACAGTCTGAGAGTTGGATAGGGGATCATATGCTGCTTTCACCACATCTAAAGAAAAGAAAAAAATCAAATTAAATTTTATTCTTTGTAAGCCCTAGGTCGCGGGTTCGATTGCCGTCCGGAGCGAAC
>NW_007411311.1:0-627 GCF_000475195.1 Diaphorina citri
AAAAAAAAAAAAAAAAAAAAAAAAAAAAAAAAAAAAAAAAACTTCGGAAAATACCTACCTATGAAATGAGAAATGACATTTCACATATTATAAAAAGGCCTATGCCACATGACGTCTGTTAAGCAGTGTCGTGTCGTGTAACGCAGAATTTACAATGGTAACTTCATCTCTTGTCAACAGAGGGAATAAAGTCCCATCATAATTTGGCTCGTTATATTTCTTCCTTCCACAAGAGTTTCAATTTTCAATTCCGTTGTCAGTAGCATTTTTTCAGCTGCTGAGTAGCATTTTCGTCGTCAGTATAAAAGTTACGTTCTAACAAGAACCTGAGTTTCGTACGTTTTTTTCCTCGCTAAAAAAATCTCGTAAGTTTTTTTTTTTTTATTCTGAGAATTGTTTGACTGTTTGTTATTGTAAGTTACATATTAATAAATATTGTTTTTATATTTATTTTAATGCATGTTTTTTTTCTTCTTATTTTTTTTTTCTTCCAATAAGGCGTTTTAACATGTTAATGCATGTGATATAGGTCTAAGCATTGGAGGTTATTTTTTTTTGTCATTAAAACTCTGTATAAATACCTAGATATTTGTAAAAAAAACAAGCAAATTTCCAGACCTTCTGCAT
>NW_007411312.1:0-627 GCF_000475195.1 Diaphorina citri
TTGCAACCGTTGGTCGTTCTTTTCTCGCCCGGAGCGGATTTTATCCTAAACAGCTAAGGTCCATTCTCTGGGTTCGATTTCTGAAAATATTCAGGTTTCAAAATTGTTTGGTGTAATAGGTTTCATTAACTTCGTTACTCAACAAGATAGTACATACTGATGTTGGACCTTCTAATGACACAATTTCACCCTTCTTTCTGTTTCAGGTATGTTTGCTGAAGACTGAAATTCCATCTAATTTTGGTTTGTTATGGTATGGTACGAGATGATTGTGGTAAGAATACACTTCGATACCAAAAAGTCCACGTTCCTGTATACGTATTATTCCCACAAATTCTCAACCTGTATTCCCAAGTTGTGTAGAATGTGTATAGGTATTTAGGGAACTTCCTAATCTGGGAGCAAAATATCTCAAACCATACACAGAAAACACGAGCAAAATATCTCAAAATATGAAATTTTACAGAGAAAACACTGAAATATCTCATTTTCCTATCTCTGCTGCCTAAATACGTTCTCAGTACGGCCTAAAGCACATGCAGAATCCTATACGGCTTCTTATAATTTTTCATTTGAGGATTAAAAAGGCCCGGGTTCTCTCTCTCCTTGAGAGGAGAAATGCTATTA
>NW_007411313.1:0-627 GCF_000475195.1 Diaphorina citri
TAATTATTATTATTTAGTGGTTTGAAAGGGACCTGTAACTGCTAAGGTCTATCGTTCCGAGAACGAATCCTAATAACCAACTAACAAGCGTTCAACAGGTCATATTCCAAGCGTGTATGCGTAAAATTACAAGTGTTTATGCCTCATATTTCAAGTGTTTACGCGTAAAATTACAAGTGCTTACGCCTCATATTGCAGACCTTTACGCAGTAAATTTCATTCAAGCATACCTACTCGTATGTATACGCGTAAAATTACAAGTGTTTACCAATTACCACGTCATATTTTCCCGGCCTTAAAGCATTTAATTCTCCCCACGATGTGTGATGTGTGTTTTCTTCATGTTTGTTTTACTGTTTTTATGAGTGGAGACTTTTTATGGGCAGTACGTGTCATTGCTTTTCTCGCTCTCCCCCATTCTCTCCATCTCTCTTTTTCCTTTCTCTCATCACTGTCTCTTTCCGTCTCTCTCTCTCTCTCTCTCTCTCTCTCCCTCCCTGTTTCTCTTTCTTCCTTTCTCTCTTTCCCTCCCTCTCTCTTTTTCCTTTCTCTCGCGGTCTCTCTCTATCCCTCTCTCTCTCTCTCTCTCTCTCTTTTTCTACTCATCTTTCTCTCTCTCTCTACCTC
>NW_007411314.1:0-627 GCF_000475195.1 Diaphorina citri
CCCTCTTTTTTTTTTTTTTTTCTTTTTTTTTTTTCATTTTCCATTCACTCTGTCCTAGTTTTCCACAGACAACTATTCTGGTTTTCCACTAATAATCCCTCCTCTCTCTCTTTCTCTCCCCCCCCCCACTAGACTAGGTGGTAGATAAAGTAGATACCTATACTAACCACCAATAGCATTTTTCCAACTAATATCTATTTTAACCCGAACCCCTACTGGCGATGGCGGTTTCCACTAACGGCTAACCCTATATTATAATGGTCATTTTTTTTTGTACAGGATGGTGAAATAATTCTGCGACAGATTTTTTTTCGCTAAGTGAGACCTTGGGACTTTTTGAAGACAACCCTGTAGATTGAGAAATCTAAAAAGACGCTCGAGTTTCGTTATGACAAGAAGTTGAGTTTGCTAGCCTGACCTGTCTTACACAGGAATGGGAGGCAGGGGAAGAGAGGGAGAGAGAGAGGGAGAGGGAGAGAGAGAGGGGGGGATAGGAGGAGGGGAGAGAAATGGGGAAACTAATCGAGGGAGGGAAATACAAAATAAGGAGAAAACAAGAAAGAGGGATAGAAAGAGAGGAAGAAAAATAGAGAGAGAGACAGAGAAAAAAAAGAGAGAGAGAGGGGG
>NW_007411315.1:0-627 GCF_000475195.1 Diaphorina citri
GGACTTACTTACGGAATTTTTCCTTTCTCTTCTACAACCTCGAACAATTTTTATATTCGGTAAGTTACGTCACAACAGGGGCGAGGAAAATCCTTTTCAACAGAGTAAAAAAAAAAAAAGTATTTTTGAACATTGATGGGACATGAAGGTTGTTGAAACTTTTTTTCCTTATTATTATTTTTTCTTGGTAGATAAATTGAAATTTTTTGAACCTTCTAGATTTGAATTTTTCTCAACATTTCACATGAGATTCGGCCTTCCATTCATTCATTTATTTTTACGTTCTATTTTTTTTTTTTTTTTAAAATGTGTTTCAAAATACTTGCTTTTTGGCCCCATGATTTAAGAATTTAGAGTTTTACATCACTTGAAAAAGTCTAGATAGCTAGATTGTAAGTGTTCTGTTTATTCTAAACAGATAATTTTCGTACTTGGAACGGCTTTCTTTCTCCTATCCTGTCCTCGTTTTGGATTTTGGAACGGTAAGATCTTCGTTATTACCATTCCCTCTATGAAACTTTTCTTTCTTTCTTTTTTTCCTAGTACTTATAATTATTTTCTTTTTGTTTTGTGTGTTTTGCAGAGGAGATAGGCCAAGTGATAGCAGCTCTCATGAAACTTTCATTT
>NW_007411316.1:0-627 GCF_000475195.1 Diaphorina citri
GATTCTGGTTCCAGGATCAGAGGTAAACTTTCTGGTGCTCGCATATGAGCTCTCTGTTTGATGGAAGGAGATACAGCAACAAAATTATTCAACCTAGACAGACGTAACATGATAGACTCTACTCTGAATTGTGATCCTCTTGATAGAACTTCATAAAACTGAATACCAAACAAGCGAGCCATTTCACTGGTTCTACCTATGAAATCAAGCTGCTCTATTAGTCTGATGATTCCTGTAACACGTATCAGGTAATGTTCCACAGTCATCCACTTGTACAAGTGAGTCCTATGTTCCCACCAACAGGTTAACAGTTTCCAGGAATGTAATGGAATACGTTCATGCAGCACATGATACATTATATTCTCGAATGTGTAGGACTGTAGGTTTACCTCATGGCGTAACAGTCGCCATAAGTTAATAACAATACGCCCTGGCATTTGTAGTTGAGTGTTCTTCACTTCATCACGACTAGAATTTCTTTTCTCTACTTCTGTTATACGAGACAGCTCTTGGTTCAAGTTTAACCCAAGGACATAACCCCTTTCAAGCAAATATCCCCAGGAGAAGGTTTCTATTTCATATCCTATCAGAATGTCTGGATCCCATTGTCGGACGTTTTCGATGAAA
>NW_007411317.1:0-627 GCF_000475195.1 Diaphorina citri
GCTACGACACAGACCACATGCGTCCAATGTAGCAGTTGTTTCATTGCTACGAAATAAAAACGGCGGTGAAACACTCATTTTTAAAAAAGAAAAAGAAAAAAAAAAAACTTCTAGATCCCGACATAAATCGAATTAAAAACCGGTTGGTCTTATTTATTGAAGTCACGGCATACGCTCCCGTACGCAATGAAGTCGAAAAATTTCGCCTGCGGCGCTGTTATTATGTTCTATATTGTTATTATATTCTAAAAAAAATGCCAGTTCACTTATAGTAAATACCTATTAGGGGCCCAAAGCCAGATCAATATTCAATCGAAAAACGAGTACAATTTTTTGTCAATGGTGGGCATCGAACCTGGACCTTCTATGCAACAGTTCTATTTTTTCTAATTTCTATCATGTTCTGTTCTACTTCTAATTCTATCATGTTGTTATACTGCTCTATTTCAGCCGTCGAACATATTCTTCTCGCAGGAAGGCTATTTCATGGTGCAAATGGAGGACTCAAGACCTTACCCTAGTCGGATGAAAAAAGATTGAAGAAATTTGACAGGCTTGAGAACATTGCTTGGAAAAAAAAATCGGCTGCGGCGCAGTGGGAATAGGGTGGAAAATCTTGGAAAAGTA
>NW_007411318.1:0-627 GCF_000475195.1 Diaphorina citri
GTCACGACATATGCTCCCGTAGGCGATGACGTCATAACTCATGACTCCCGCTTCGTTTGTTTGTGCGCAAGCGTTTCTACGCATTTTGACATTAAGTCTGACGTCACAACTCTTTGAACTTTTTAATTAGAACGGCAATTAAAAATTGAATTTTCGACCTTTTAAAGGTTACTTTTTCGGAGTTTTGACCTCAGATTTGGATTTTTCACAACTTTTTACGTAGGAATTGACCTTTTATTAATAATATTACCTTTTTCGGAGTTTTGACCTCAGATTTGGATTTTTCACAACTTTTTACGTAGGAATCGACATTTTATTAAAAATATTTCTTTTTAGTATTTGGATTTTTCACAACTTTTTACGTAGGAATCGACCTTTTATTAATAATAATTTTCCCAATTGCAACTCCTCCATTGGATAATTGGATTTTTCACAACTTTTTACGTAGGAATCTTTTATTCATAATTTTTACCCAACTGCAACTGCTCCATTCTACCATCCTGATGAGATTGGACTTTACACTTTAGACGGAACTTTAACTACGGAGGTCTCCCTTCTCCATGTCCAGAAAAGAACAAGTCTCTATTACCCGTTTACGTATAGGACATACCAATCTAACTCACTGCT
>NW_007411319.1:0-627 GCF_000475195.1 Diaphorina citri
CGAGTATAATAAAAAGTTCACTTGTTCTGCCCCACTTCACAAATTATTACCACACACAACTCCTGTTCTCTCGGATTGGGGTCAAGCAAGGGTGTACTTTTAGTCCCTTTTGTTGGGAGAACAGGGAGGTCCTAAAGATAATGGAGTAGAGATTGAATAAAATACGGTACTCAGGAGATAGCAGACAGGATTATTCTAAGACTAGGAATAAACTGGACTGTCTGTCTGGAGTCTGGACTCGGGAGTTTATCTGACCTTTTCAATCTTCAAAACAAGAGAGAGAAAAATGTCTCTTTCCACGAAAAGTCTGGTTTGGGTTACTCTATTCTCGGAACTTTGAATCTCATTTTGGTGTTCTGAGAAAATATGAGAAATCCTCATATTAGAAGCTTGTTCCTGAATTCTTTCCACGAAAAGTCTGGTTTGGGTTACTGGGTTACTCTATTCTCGGAACTTTGAATCTCATTTTGGTGTTCTGAGAAAATATGAGAAATCCTCATATTAGAAGCTTGTTCCTGAAAGCGATTTTGGACTCTGTATTTCCATTTCACACATATTTTGACGTCAAGAAGATGTCACCTCTAGAGTTGGACTACTACGTAATAGCGAATAATACGTTTTCCTAAG
>NW_007411320.1:0-627 GCF_000475195.1 Diaphorina citri
GTCAAAACCACTGAGTAAACAAGCCATGCTCAACCTCTGCTACAAACAGCTCTACGAGACGTGCAACATTGACCTGTCAAATTTATTCAAAATGAGTCAACGGCATGAGCTCGACTCGTCGTTCAAACAGTTCATCAATATTGTCCGTACATTCAATTCAAGCTTGTGTCTGAAATATCACTACCATGTGAACTTTAACTTGATTGGTACACCGAGAATCATCAAATCAAATGTGATGAAACCAACGAGTTTGATAAATGCAAAGAATGAGAAGCCACAGCTCCAGCGTAAGCAATGTGTGGATTGCAGAGTGTGTCCAATTAACATTGTGTTTGGATAGCTGCTAACATAAAATTACTTAAGTTGGTTAAATTCAAATCTTTTTCTAATCTTTTTGTACTTACTTAACCAATCTTTTTGTAATCTTTGATCTGAAACAATCTTTTAACTTCTAATCTATTCATACCTACTTAACCAATATTTGTTCTGTGAAGTCACACATTTGAGCCAAAATACACTTGTTTTTCAAGTTGTATATGACTGTACTTACAGTAAATCATCTAGGTAATCTTCTTGTAGGTACCCAACCTGTTTTTTTTTTTTTTTTTTTTTTTTTTTTTTTTTTTT
>NW_007411321.1:0-627 GCF_000475195.1 Diaphorina citri
AAAGAGTAAAGAACTACAACAAGTACAGATACTACTACAAGAGAGAGACTCCCAGCTTTCCTTGATGCACCTTAAGGTTCAACAGGTAAGGTTATTATTACTATTTTAATCAAGATATTATTGCAATCACAGCTTAAAAGTAGAAATAACATAAATTCTCCTGTTAACATAAATTGTCGGGTTCGAGGGGATTGGAACACAACTTTTCGTCCCGAAGTCGATGAGAGAAAGGACAAGATTAGTAGAAAGTTCATTTGTCAAGGGTCTAAGTTTAACTTGCCCTTGGGATCAATTTAATTTGAAGAAACCATTCTGATGTGAATTAAGCAGCTTGTCCCCTAAATGGTGATATTTTATAGGTGTAATAAAGATAAGACCGTGCGATAAGTGTACCAACCACTATTGTAAGTGTACTATGGACCACGTAAGTGTGATGTTGTTTGGGCAGTCCAGCCACCCTAGTTAGCTTGAAGGGTATTTATCGGACGACAATACCTCAGTTGTTACAGTTCCTTCTCAAACGAACGACCTGCTAAAAGGTTAAAACGCCTAACTAGACCAAAAAGAAAAAAAAAACTTCAGAAATAATAGGTATGAAAAAAGTAACCAGTTCATTTTTATTTGCTT
>NW_007411322.1:0-627 GCF_000475195.1 Diaphorina citri
AAAAGAAGTTGTAACTTTGCCCAGAAATGAATAGCTCATGCCTAAAGGGAATTTTCTTAGCACAAGAAAAGAAAAAAAGGGGGGGGAAATATTGAGAAGGTGTATGAAGGGAACGCTTCAAAACCGAGGGATTCAATTAATAGTCATATTCCTAGTCAAATCTCAAAAAGACAAGTTCAGAATTAGGCTAATCAGTACAACCTCTGGGCAGCAAGTTGTTTAAAAAATGCACTGAGCCAGGATTTATTACAAGTATAGGATTACTCTGAAATCCCTGTGTCACAGTCTAATTTACTACAGGACAGCAATATACAGTATACAGGGTGTTAATAAAGTAATGCAGTCACTAATTGCCCCAGTAGTGCAGTTACTGAGGTATTGGATTCGTTACTGAGGGGTCCGTGGTTCGAATCTAGGGTTGAACTAAACCGAGAGAATTATCCTGAACGGATAATGTTCGTCGTCGGAACGGCTGGCTTTCTCCTCTCCTGTGTTCCTTCTCTCTTCGATTTCGGAACGATAAGACCTTAGCAGTTACAGCTCCCTGTCAAACCTCTTCAATAAACCGAAAGAAGCCCCGGTTTCTGGACGTCCAGAGGGTTTCAAAATCCCAATCCTTCCAACATT
>NW_007411323.1:0-627 GCF_000475195.1 Diaphorina citri
TGATTCAAAAACCTGCAAATGATCAAACATTTACGGAGCAACCTGTAAACACTATTATCATAAATGAACATCATACAAATGATGAAATAATTGAAAAATCTACCAATAGTGAGACAGAATTTGAAAAATCTACCAATAGGGAGACAGTAATTGAAAAATCTACCAATAGTGAGACAGTATTTGAAAAATCTGCTAACGGCAAAAAAGTAGCAGGAAAATCTGCAGAAAGTGATAAGGTTGAAACTTCCAAGCTGCCTCTTGTAGTGTGTAACCTGTTGATAGAGAAGCTTGAGTATTTGAAAAATCTGCAAACGGCAATAAAGTAGCAGGAAAATCTGCAGAAAGTGATAAGGTTGAAACTTCCAAGCTGCCTCTTGTAGTGTGTAACCTGTTGATAGAGAAGCTTGAAGATCCTGCTGGGGAAGATAGAATAGTGATAGAAATGATTTGGGTTTCGGGTAGTGGGAGCAGAGATTTGCCCCATCAAATATTACAAGCTATAAAGAACCGTCTGTGAGAAGTAGAAGGTATTGGGATTTCTCATATGGGAACTAATCATGTTGCTTTTTACAATAAACTGCATTTGAATTAAAATTGAGATCCCCTCCTAACCCAAACTTGTTTTTC
>NW_007411324.1:0-409 GCF_000475195.1 Diaphorina citri
TTATTTGAGTGTTCTTTTACCCTAACTTTTAGAATATCTCTAACCGTTTTGTCGCTATAGCTGAAAACCGCCAAAAAAGGTCGAAAACTGAAAAAAAAAGCGGTCAAAATACCGCCAAGCGCAGCACCTATCTCAACTAAACGTTTTCTGTTGCATTCTTGTCACATTTGTGAACTACATACCTAGACATCCTCTACAGTTAGGACTTGCAGCTGCTGCCGCGGCCTCCAGTTTTTCGTCAGCAACCAATTCCGCTGATTTTCTAGGTGAGTGATCATGACTGTTTTATTTTAAGTAGGTGTTATTTCTTTTATTAGTCTGTTGGTGATAGAGAATGGTCAGCATTTAGAAAACTTACATTTTGAAAGGCTAATTTTTTAAACATCAATGATGATAAATTATACCTAAT
>NW_007411324.1:418-627 GCF_000475195.1 Diaphorina citri
AATTTGTATCATGCAAATGATTGATTCCGTGACTGGCTGTTGCGGGGCCCACTCAGCCTCGTGAGGAAAATGAGGAGTATGTAATATAATGCGCATAGCGACCGGTGCCAGCATGGTAGGTAAACATTGACTTTTAGGATTATTGAGATATTGGGAAAATCCTACAATGTTGCAGTGAGCACCAAAGTTGTGACATAATAACACAAAGA
>NW_007411325.1:0-627 GCF_000475195.1 Diaphorina citri
TAGCTACCTACGACTTATGTATCCTTATTACTTGTCATATTTTAAGGCACAACATACAAATATTACCTACCGTTTATGTTACCTACTTATGCATACAACTTGACCAAAGTACTCGTAGGTATACGTTGGACTTATGTTTCCTTCTAGCAAATTATTGTTATTATTTGTTATGTATAATGTCCCGAGCCAGTGGTGAGGTCCGTGCTGGACTCGTAACTGAGGGGTTGGTGGTTTGAGTCCCCGTAAGGCAAACGAGCTAGAGGTAAACAAAATGAGACATACCTACACATAACATGTAATGTAATTTGTTTTCAATTGAGCTCATGGTGTAAAAGGCACATCCACTAATCATTTCGTGTGAAAGGTTAATAAAGTAGACTAATGTTTACGCACTACCCCTAACAGAAGTCATATTTACGTATCTAATGTATCGCACAGGAAAAGGGTAGAATATATCTTCTTTATCCTGTCCGAATAGGACTGAAAAGTACCTTTATCCCAGCAGTCTAAACACGATATTAGACTGCTGGGATAAAGAAGAAATAAATGAATCATCATTCAAGACAAAAAGAGATTACAAAGTGAAATTTCATTTTGATGATTTGATCTTACCAATAGTTAATCAAT
>NW_007411326.1:0-627 GCF_000475195.1 Diaphorina citri
AAAAAAAATGGCAGACAAACCACAAAATGACAAAGACTAATGACTGACAAATCACAAAATGACGAATACGACTCTGACCAACCTCAAAATGACAAAGACTAATGACGGACAAACCTCAAAATGACAAATATCACTCACTGACAAACCAAAAAATGACAAATACAATTGACAGGCAAACAAAAAAAAATGACAAATACAACTCACTCACAAACCTCAAAATGATGAATACAACTCACACACAAACCACAAAATGACAAATACAACTCACTGACAAACCACAAAATGATGAATACAAGTGACAGACAAAGCTAAAAATGACGAATACAACTCACAGACAAACCTCAAAATGACGAATACAACTTACAAAGCACAAAATGACGAATACAATTTACTGACACAGACAAACCACTAAACTACAAATAAACTGGCAGACAAACCACAAAATGACGAATACGACTCTGACAAACATCAAAATGACAAATGCAACTGACAGACAAACCACAAAATGACAAAGACTAGTGAGGGACAAACCTCAAAATGACAAATATCACTCACTGACAAACCACAAAATGACAAATACAACTGACAGACAAACCTCAAAATGACAAATACATTTCACTGACAAAC
>NW_007411327.1:0-627 GCF_000475195.1 Diaphorina citri
ATTGATAAAAATGGCTGCATAAGGAGAATAGTGTCTTCAATGTTATCTCGTTCTGACATCTTTGAACTGGAGAACCCTAGACTATCACCTTCTATTGACTCGTATGTAAAATAGAGACGCTCCATGTGTAAAGCCCGGGTCACACGCTACGACATGTCACATGTTACCTGAAGGCCCGATCCCACTTGTGAGTTTCATCCGATTTTTTCAGGATGTCCTGTAGGTAATTTAAATGAGAATGTTCCCACTACATACGACACGACACGACACGAGCCTTAACGTGTTCGTTCGACAGTTTATTACAAGTGTACGGATTATTAGCGCAAATTTCAGGCCTAAATGAGTGAAATTTATGCAAATCGCGTACAAATTACACGCAAGACGACGGTCTACTATCGAAAGACCAGATTAGAAAACCAAGTTGAGGGACATAAAGTAGAGTTTGTACCGGGCCTAAAACTTACACAGACTTCAAAGAATTGTCTCTAGAAGGGAGAGGTTTCCGAGTTATCTACTATTGTGTCATATTGGTTATTGTTCACTTTCGAAGAAAGATATTGGAATAGCTAGTAAGTCATCTTGTCAACAGTGATAACATGTTTTCGAAATCCTTAGAATCCAGTGATT
>NW_007411328.1:0-627 GCF_000475195.1 Diaphorina citri
AGTTGTAAAATACTTGAACTGTGGTACCTAGTACCTACAGATCATGATTCTATTTATTACTGATGGTTGTGCCAAATAGTAAAGAATTTTGTATTGAACATGAACGTTTGTCACAAATGGCATTCTCCAATTAATAAATTGCACTACAACTTAGACTCGAACCACCAACCTCCTGATCAGAAGTCCGGCAAGCTAACCACTACACCACTGAGATTGGTAGAGAAAAAAAAATCGACTTCTATTTATCAGATAACGATATTTGGTCACGTGACGAACATTCACGCTTAAGACAATAGATCAGTTGCGCTTACTTGGGTGATGTTTCAAAGTCATAGAGCAGGAAAAATGAGGACCAACGGAATTTTTCTTTTTCTTCTACGACTTCTAGATACCGAGATAAATCGATTTAAAAAATACAGGTAAATCGTTAAGTTTGACGTCACGGCATACGCTCCCGTAGACTTCTAAGTCCCGAGATAAATCGATTTAAAAAATCCCGCTGAATCGTGAACTTTGACGTCACGACATACGCTCCTGTAGGCGATGACCTCACATCAAATGTCCCGAGCAAAGCTCCCTCGCAGGCAACGCATTAATGTGTTTGTGCGCATACGTTTCTGCGCAGTT
>NW_007411329.1:0-627 GCF_000475195.1 Diaphorina citri
TTGGAAGATGGAGCAGGGGTTCCCTAGTGTGATGTTTTCTGGAGATGTTTCTTTTTTTTATGCACAAATGTGTAATGATCCCAGAGCTGAGTCGGATGAATTGAGTCAAATACATACTCCGTAGTAAGTAGGTTACCTTGTTACTTATGAATATGATAAATGATGAGAGAAATACTTACGTTTCAGTTTCTCCACCACATTATTCACTTGAGTTTGCTGGGATTCAACATGTAAACTACTTTTGGTTAACACAATCGTTTTGTCATCAAGCAAATCCTTCTTGGCAAAACTCTGTTCGCTCATCATGTTCATAATGGTACCACCTGAAACACGAAAGTTATTGCAGGAGTTATTTATGTTTCCTAGTTTGGTAAGTTCCGCTGTTATCTTTTCATTCTTTTGTATTTGTCTAATGGGCATTACAACCAAACTGCATATAATTGATGTATCGGTCCCTGTGTCAGTTTATTCTTGAACTCGGTATTAGTCTACTAATTATACAAATATTTATTTGGAAAAAAAAGGAAAATCAGATTCATGTCAGGCTGTGATTATCCTGAAATTTATTCCCATGTTCTCAAATGTCCACTCCAGAGGATGAGAGGATCCTAAAGGAGTTCAAGTATC
>NW_007411330.1:0-1083 GCF_000475195.1 Diaphorina citri
AGAACCTATATTATAGCTATAAGAACATATATTATGAATTACTATAAGAGTAAAAAATAAAAATCCAAGCTATAAGAGCTGTTAAAGTACTGTATTGTCATACAAGCAGTCTTAGTATTTTATGTGCTACAAAAGCCAATAAAAAAAGAAAAAATAAAAAAAAATCCAAGCTATAAGAGCTGTTAAAAAAAATTGATACCAAATAAAACAGACCCATACCTACACCTATACCTTCGATAAACCACTCCCCCGCAGCGCCCCATCCCGTACACACCCCATAGTAATGTACCAGACACTTACCTTCAATAAACCACTCCCCCGTAGCACCCCATCCCGTACACACCCCATAGTAATGCACTGGAAACGGCTCAGGGTCTTGGTAACTCAGGAACGAGCTCGACTCCCCGTCATAACCCACGAATATCGTGCCGCCCCTGACCGTTATCCAGAAGCCCTTGTGTCCGGCTTCGGTCAAGATGCCGGGGGTTTCGACAGTGGCTACGTCCGGCTTTTGTTTGTTCTTCCGGATGGCGGACTTGCTGTTGTTCCATCCGCCGATAAACACCTGAGGGGGCGAAGGAGGGATTGAATTAACGTTGAAAAAAGAACTGGTAGATTTCACCAATTACTCAATGAGAGATTTCACTAATGGGAGATTTTTTAATGATCCAAAAAGGAGTCTTTAAAGATCCAAACAGGAGTTTTTGAAAACTCCTCCTTTTTGGATCACTGAAAACTTCTTTTTGGATTATTAAAAACTCCTTTCCGGCGTGAAGGAAAGTGGGTTCCCAGAGTTAAAAAGCCTTATTCGAAAAAAAAAAAACTCCTTTTTGGATTATTAAAAACTCCTTTTTTGATTATTAAAAATTCTCCCATTAGTGAAATCTTTCATGAAGTCATTAATGAAATCCACCATTAGAAGTATTTAGCCAGAAGAACTTGTGTCCGGCTCCGGTTAAGATACCGGGGGTCTCGACCGTGACTACGTCCAGCTTTTGTTTGTTCTTCCGGATGACAGACTTGCTGTTGTTCCAGCCGCCGATAAACACCTGAGGGGGAAGAGAAAATGAAAAAAAAAATAAT
>NW_007411330.1:9633-11049 GCF_000475195.1 Diaphorina citri
TCTTGAACAAGTCGGCAAGTACAGCGAAAAAAACCGCGTACCGACGAACAAATCGGCGAATACGCGGCGACAAGTCGGCGAATACCGCGAACTAAGTCGCGAATCCCGCGAACAAATCGACACAACTGTGAAAGACAACGTATCAATGTAACTTCTAATCTTAATAATCACAGAGGAATCTCCAAACGACATAACAAGAATGTAGGAGAAACCTAACCCTGAACCGCAACCTAGCATTTCCCCTGATCCCCGTTACTGTAGTTTGTAGTAGGGGTCAGGGGGGTTTCTTCGGACCTAGAATTTTTGGTCCCCAGAGCTCATTCTCTCTTCCTGCTTTCAGATTGGAAGGGTTCTCCTCATTCTCTGGCTCCCTCTCAGTAATCAACTCCCAATATTTCCCAATCTGGTTTTTTGGAAAACAAGAAGTTCCCAGTAGAGTATTTAAGATTACCAAGGTGCTTTCCTATGGAATTTTTCACGAGGAATCGATTGGTGTACATATCAACTCTTGATTAGTGACGTGGGGTCTGTTCTCGGAACGTCCGGATTTTTCCTATCCTGCCTCCTCTCTTCGATTTCGAGACGATAAGTTCTCCTTTGTTACAGTTCCTTCTACAGCTGTGTCCACACATAGTCGATCGATGGTCGTCCGACGAGGTGAATCTATGTTGTCGAGGGAGAGTACTTTCAGTCGACGTCGACCGACAGGGTCGACTATGTGTGGAAAACCCTCGTACCTCATACATGGGCTCGCCTTCTCCCAGTGCCTGGGTGAACGCTATATGGGCATCATTATTAGCTTTTACTTGGAACTTAAGCGTGGGTCCTGGTAATGGGAAGAACTGGTACTCCAACTTGTCTTCAGTTTTCAGCTCTGAAATCAAAGAATTCATAGTTTCATTATGACTTTTTACTATTACAATAAATAGGTACCTATAGCCTGATATTTGCACCCGAAGGTAACACCCGAAATTGTCTAGAATTCTATTATCTCTTTTGTCTTTTATTTCATTTGTAGTCCGTCCTTCCTTTATTAAATTACAATAGTAATAATAAAAGGTATAGTGGACGGACTATTGTATTCGCTTCAGTGTCTGTCTGTCTGTCTGTCCCCATAGAAGGACTTATCCAAACCTGGTCGACCTATATATCAAATTAAAGGTCTTTTTAAAATAGCTATGAAGAAGTCTTGAAAACACTTGGAGTTCTCTGTGTTAACACTATTTGCTGAAGGTAAGACTTTAGCTTTTTTTTAATAGGTTTGACAGAGGGAACTGTAACTGCTATGGTCTTATCATCCCGAAATCAAAGAGAGAAGGAAGACAGAATAGGAGATAGCCAGCTGTTCCAAAAACAAACATTATACCATCAGGACAAAATCTGCCCCGGGCAGGAATCAAATCCACGGCCTAGTGC
>NW_007411331.1:0-627 GCF_000475195.1 Diaphorina citri
AAGAATAAATACTTGTTATAAGCAGTAAAAATATGTACTTATTTTATTATTAAAGCTGTTTATGAAATACTTGTTATAAAGCTGTTCATAAATACTTACTTTTTTTATATTTCGACATATAAATTTCGCTTCCCTTCAGTGATTTTATAGTCCACAATTTCCTTCATTGTGGGATAATTTTGAATGGGTGGATGTAATATTACATCCAATATTTTCTCTCTTGAAATGAGTTTCTTGTATTCTTTTTTTTTTTCTTTCTTTCGAGGGAGAAAGAAAGCCAGACATATAGAGATAAAAAGTTCAAGAAACTAAAAAAGAAGAAGAGGAGAGTGTACTAAAAGTAGGGAAAGGTGTGAGGAACAAGCGAAATAAATAAATAATAAGGAGCATACGAGAGAATAAAACCTTTCTATTTTTATACTTTCTTTACTTTCCTCTTATTCCTTTTCTCATTTCCTTTTCCCTGTCTTTCTCAATCTCTTTCTTTTCTCTCTCTCTCTCTTTCAATCTCTTTCTTTCTTTTCTCTCACGCTCTTTCTCCACGAGTAGGTATCTCTCTCTTATAAACCTTTTTTGATGGAGCTAGGGATTTCATTTTTTAAACGATTGTGTCTCTATTGAGTACGT
>NW_007411332.1:0-627 GCF_000475195.1 Diaphorina citri
AAGACAGGATAGGAGAAAGCCAGCCGTTCCGAGAACGAACCTTACCTGTTTAGGATAAAATCGGGGTCCTAGCGCTTACAAAGCAGACGCGCTACAAAGGCTTCTCATTCTCACTTTTGCCCAGGAAAAACGTTGGGAATGAGAAGTTATCTTTGTACATGGAGTAGTAGATACCAAGTTACCAAGTCGTAGTGCGAAGTCATGGAATACCCCCCTGGTAAAGATCCTGGGCACAATGTCTTCACATGTCACAGTCCTAGTAAAATGTTAACACAATTCATTCATTCAACCGATTTGACAGAGTAAGACTCGTAGAAACAAAGATCTCTTCATTAGCATCACACCATGTCACGGTTGATGCATCGTTAGGTTTGTATGTAGGTAAAGTGTAATGATGATGTGGTATCATGTTCCTCAAATCAGAACTGTTTCATCATTGAATATGAAATACAGTGAAATGAAGTTATGTGGAACAACTACAACTACAACTGGTCTGTATCCTGCAGGTAGACTACTTACCAGACTTTACGAGTGGTACTTTTCAGTCAAGAGGAATCATGAATGCGATTATGTCTTTGCTATCGAAGAGGGTTTATTGGTAAATTGGAATGCACTTATTGGTACTTC
>NW_007411333.1:0-627 GCF_000475195.1 Diaphorina citri
AACACTAAAACCATTACTCTGTCGGTTCATTTTATCATACTTTGTGTACTTACTTTGTTCATTTCAATGTATTTTGTTCAATGGAAAACATCCGGCTGTATCGTTTGTGTCTTCTGCATTATATCCGATGTAGATGTACGTTAATGGTCTTTGGTATCCGTGGAAGTGATGGGAGTAGGAAAAATCTACGTCATATATTATGTACCTACCTAATAGTGTTATTGTAACAAGCGTCCAAAGCAAATATGTATAATACATATGTATACTTGCCAATTGGAGTTTGTGCCTAGGTGATTTGGAACTTGAAATTTCTTGAAACCTTCAAACGTTTCATGTCTGGTTATCAATTGAGTTTTCTAACAGAAGAACACACATTTCCATTGTTAGGGTTAGGCAGTCAGAAAGTAGAAAACCAGATTTCAGATGTTCAATGCTATATTTCCAGCTTCCATAACTTTCTGTGTTCTGAAGCTTGATTCTTGTTATGGACCTATTGATTTGATGCCTGAAAAGCATCTATTCAATACAATAGGTCAGTATCAATCTATCAATCAACAGCTCTTAAATGTTCTGATGTTCACGTTCACCGGAATACAACTGTTAAAGTTGATCTTTCAATATGAAAGA
>NW_007411334.1:0-627 GCF_000475195.1 Diaphorina citri
TAAAGAAATGGGGTACCTAGGGTAAACTTTCAATATGATTGAAACAACAAACACTGACACCAGCATCAATTTTTTTCAAAAGCCATGACAATGAAAATTAAAGTTTTTTTTTTTTGTTTTCAACCTACCCCTATAACACAGGTCTTTGCTCAAATTGTGAAAGCTCCTTTTTGCGTTTAACCTAACCCTATAGTAGCACTGGTCACTGCTCAATTGTGACAGCTAAAAAGGTAGCAAGTGTCCATTGACATTACTTCTGACCAAGTAGTGCATTTTCTTAAGAAGATTTCAAGAGTAAATTTGACCAGTGAGAAAGAAAGATAATTATTATCCCTGAAAATTAAGTTATAAGATTTCTTTCAATGAACTCTTCTTATGGGCAAGTACATAAGTCTTTGCCAAGAGACTGACGTAGTTTGCAAATTTCACACAGGTACTTGAGTACTTAGCCCATACCTTCGTCAAAGCGAATTTTGGAGTCCAAATAAGTGGTAAGGAAGCAGTACCTCTATATGGAAGGATTAATGAGATAAACTAGGATAAAAAATCACAACCATTAATGTCGTTACAAGAGCTTGCAATATGGTGAATATGGCCGATGGGGAAGAAAAGAAAACTATGGACTCA
>NW_007411335.1:0-627 GCF_000475195.1 Diaphorina citri
CAAGCCGTAAAGAACTCTTGCTAGGCGCCTGATGAATAGAATAGAATTTAACCACGGTATTAAAATAAAATAGCAGAGAAGGGAAATCGACATTGGTTGCAAGAGACATTTGCGGTAAACCAGAGAAAAGATTTGTTGATAGAACAATCAGACTGTAATTCATAGATCAATAACTCATCAGCTCCTCACGATTGATAGGGTAAGTAGTGAAATACTCCACAGTGAGTGATTCACTGAGGCAGTCGAAAAATATTGAAAATTTATCGATATTTCGAACAATTTTTCATACCTATATGTATACCTTGAACATAAGGTAATAGAAAGTAAAACTGGAACGATTGGTGTATCTGCATAGTACGCAGTATCAAGTATACACCCGACGGGTGACATATGCATCGGATGATTACACAATCAGAGAAAAAGGTGGGTACACTTCAATACATGGTACATCTGCAACAAAAACAATCGGAATCACGTAACAATCAGTATCAACAACAGCAACGCCTTATTCAAGGTAGGTTTGAAGCCATCTCACAGAAAACTTTGGGTATCCAAGGTCGTCTAGGTGTGTGCTCATAAAACTTTTTCCCATGGTGTCTTTAGGCATCCAAATAATCACTCTGGAAA
>NW_007411336.1:0-627 GCF_000475195.1 Diaphorina citri
GGGGGGTTTTTTTTTTTTTTTTTTTTTTTTCAATCTGGAGGTTGGTGGTTCTTGTCAAGTCGTAAAATTTAGCTTAGTACCTATATATATCAAGCCCCCGCGTCATTTGTGACAAGAATTTATGCTTAACACAATTAAAATTCCTATTCTGTGTATCCAATCAGATTTCAGGAAAGCAGTCTCCCCACCTCAGTCTCCTTGTCCCATAGTGTACGGAACACTCAAAGGCTTGGAACAAAGTGTAAATCCTCAACTCATGAAGTATGCAAGAGAAACCGAATCTTCCATTGCTTTGGCCAGGAGAGAACAGCGCAAACGATTGTTTAGCATATACCCCTTTATGTCAGTAAGTACACTAAAAAATACAACAACATTAAAAAAAACATTGAAAAAAAAACGGACTTTGAAACCACTTAGGACGTAGGTAATTGAGCTTAGGCCATTGGAATCCCATCTCGTGGCTACGTCCCACCACTAGTTTAGGCATTATCATGATCTATTTGGTTCCAACAAATTAATAATCCCCGATTAATAAGCCCCATCCTGGACGCCAGCTCTGACTTTGTAGAAAGGAAAAATATTGGGGCGCAAGAGGGAGAATGGCCTAGTGGTCAAGTTCCTTGAAAT
>NW_007411337.1:0-627 GCF_000475195.1 Diaphorina citri
TATCATCATGATATAGGTGAGTAGCGACCAGTAGCGGCATTGAGTTCCATAACTATCATCATGATATAGGTGAGTAGCAACCAGTAGCGGCATTGAGTTCCATAACTATCATCATGATATAGGTGAGTAGCGACCAGTAGCGGCATTGAGTTCCATAACTATCATCAGTACATTAAAACAGGTGATTATTCCATCTGTTACGTAAGTCGTAAGTTCCGAGCATTACAACCGCGACGGAGACCAATAAAACAAGTGATGCTAGTAAAAAGTTCTAGTTGTAGCGTACAAGAGATTGATAATCTCTTAGACTTAGATACAAGTGTACAACAGATAGCGTGTTTATTAGAAACTTTCGCGTCCCAACGTTCAACGACCAGTAGCGGCATTGAGTTCCATAACTATCATCATGATATAGGTGAGTAGCGACCAGTAGCGACAATGAGTTCCATAACTATCATCATGATATAGGTGAGTAGCGACCAGTAGCGGCATTGAGTTCCATAACTATCATCATGATATAGGTGAGTCCAACGTTCATTAAAATCATTATACAACTCTTTTATTTACCTTTCAACTCGGAATAAAATCAACTTTCGTGAAAGAACAATAGATAACGAAGGATTCGGA
>NW_007411338.1:0-627 GCF_000475195.1 Diaphorina citri
TCCTAATTTTGCCGAAAAGGTAGCGAAGTACTACCACTTTGTTTACTTGATTTTATCTTGAGAATACTGTATGTAATATGTACGGGTCACATCTTGTACTCACTTTTGAGTCACTTTTACTGGGCCGAGTGACTTGAAACTTGGTACACCTAATGCTGGGGTTTACCAACTCGGTATTAAGATGAAACGAGGATTTCCCTATACTTAGCCGGGTCAACCTTGGATTGAACTCAATCCTGAGACAATCCACGGTGGTAAAACTTGACCTTATGTATCTTGAATGATCGCCGAACAAAGGGTCACCTTCTAGAAAAAGGTAGCGAAGTACTACCACTTTGTTTACTTGATTTTATCTTGAGAATACTGTATGTAATATGTACGGGTCAAATGTTGTACTCACTTTTAAGTCACTTTTACTGGGCCGAGTGACTTGAAAATTGGTACACTTAATGCTGGGGTTTACCAACTCGGTATTAAGATAAAACGAGGATTTCCCTATACTTAGCCGGGTCAACCTCGGATTGAACTCAATCCTGAGACAATCCACGGTGGTAAAACTTGACCTTATGTATCTTGAATGATCGCCGAACAAAGGGTCACCTTCTATTGTGCGTTTTTCAGACTGTT
>NW_007411339.1:0-627 GCF_000475195.1 Diaphorina citri
ATACTTTTCAACTGCTATATTCAAAAAGCATTGGACGAGATGAGGGAACAAATGATTGAGTGGCCTGGAATCAAAGTGAACGGAATTAAAATCGATATGATAAGGTATGCTGATGACATTGCTCTAACTGCAGCATCAGAAGAAGAGTTAGTTGAGGCACTACAAAAAATGAAAAACATATTGAAGACAGAATATAATATGAATATAAACAAGAATAAAACCAAAATCATGGTGGTCAGCAGAACAGAAAAGAAAGTAAGAATAGAACTTGAGAACATTGAAATTAAACAAGTTAAAGAATTCACTTATCTGGGTGCGAAAATAACTCAAGATGGTAAATGCAACCGAGAAATTGTAAGCAGAATACAACAAGCGAAAATAGCTTTCAACAAGAAATCTAAAATCTTTGAATCCCCGAACATCAATATTGAAGTCAGGAAGAACCTCATCAAATCTTTTGTATGGAGTGTGCTGCTTTACGGATGTGAAACCTGGACGATTGGAGAAGCCGATAGAAAACACATAGAGGCCTTTGAAATGTGGTGTTTCAGAAGAACCTTGAAAATAATTTGGTCCGACCGCATATCAAATGAAGAAGTCCTGAAAAGAATAAATGAGAAAAGACAG
>NW_007411340.1:0-627 GCF_000475195.1 Diaphorina citri
ATGATGGCTCTTGAAAGCATTTCTCCCTCAAGTATGAAAAGTTTAACTTGAACTTTGTCTTCTGATGTTGCTTTACTACCCACATGAAATAAACGCTTCCAAACGTTAAGCATAAGTTGTCAAGTTGTTTTTTTTTCTACATTAGGGTACATTCCAACTAGCTTATTTTAATATCCTCTGAAATCTTTTCTTTTTCTTTCACACACGACTGGTGGAGACCAAAAAAGTGGAATTTTCAATCCTAAATTTTTTTTAACAATAGGTACTAAAATAGATCGATTAAGAATATAAAAGATACCTACTACATACCTCCTCCACATTTTCTTAATTTATTATTGTAAGTAGGTAGATATCAGCAGTCTACCTACCTTTAAAAAAATATACTAACCACAGTTTACCTTCTGTTTCAGGCACAACCTTCTTTCCCACTAGATCTGCAATAAGTTGAAGGTATCTATTATGTACATACCTATATCAACTTAATTAAGTATTTACAAAGCCTAACTTACCATAATGGCAATAAAATTGAGGATACCAACATGAGAATTCACTCGAAGGCGGAGTAGGCATCAGAAACAATGTAAAGAAAAATACCAAGGACATGAATAGCATTATTCGACTAACTTA
>NW_007411341.1:0-627 GCF_000475195.1 Diaphorina citri
ATCACCAAGAAATGAATCTGAGGATCCATATGGACTGTGGATGTTGAAGCGCGGTTGATTTTATTGTGTGATTATGATATAATAATGAAGTCATGCTCTGAAACTAAACAAAGGAAAAACGTGAATTATTTGGAGAAAAAAATTCGATTCTTTTTATTCTTTTGTGTTTGAAATGCAGAAATCTTGGTCTTTTGGATGTAAAATTTTGTCACTGGAAAAACGGTGTACCTACTTTGGAAAACATTGTTTTTTTCGGAGTTCTAATTTATGTCTACATCCGCACTTTTTTATTTCAAGTCCTAATATTGAACTTTGAAAATGTATGTTAACCTTAATACAAAAGATGTAGCCTATGCAATTGATACATCTTGAAATTTAGATCTATATTTTACATACAATAGTAATTTTTACACAGCACCACTTGGTTTGTTATCATAACTCAATTCGCGTCTGAATTGCCTCACTGACAGATTTATGCACTCCGTGTGAAATACATTGAACCCATGTTTCTGTTTCATACACTTCATCCATTAGCTCAGATGTTAGATGGAGCACTTGGAAGCCAATAAAATCCAATAAATAATTCAGTTGCAATCAAAATGGTCTAGTAAAATTTGTGGAGTCAAG
>NW_007411342.1:0-627 GCF_000475195.1 Diaphorina citri
GGGGGGGGGGGGCTGTGATATTTTGTTTTAGTTTTCTTTTTGTGTTTCTCCTCCTCCTTCTTCTTTTTCTTCTTTCTCTCTCTCTCTTTTCTCTCTTTCTTTCTGTTTATCTTTCTCATTTTCTCTCTCTCTCCCTTTCTCTCTCTCTCTCTTTCTCTCTCTCTGTCTGTCACTCTGTCTGTCTCTATCTGTCTCTCTTTTTCTCTCTCTATCCTTCTGGGTTTACCTTGCAGATAAAAGTTCAAAGACTACCCACTCAATGAAAATTGTCATCAATCTCCCCCTCCTCTGCTTTCCGCCTCTTCCATTCCTCCCCAATCCTCCACTTATTACTTCTTCTAATTCCATCCCAATTAGGGTAACACGGGGCAGTATGACACCTCTAGTGCTTATGAGGTCCGAACTAAAAAAATAAATAAATAAATAAAAGTCACACAGATATATAATTTTGTAACAAATCAAAGTGCTATTTTGGCAACAAATTAGATCAGACAAGAACGATATATGTATCACTGGAAAGAAAAACTAAAATTATTTTATGAGGATACCTACCAAAAAAGACCGTTTTGCCCCAAGGCTGGGGCAAAATGGTCCTATATCATATACATGTAATACACCTTGGGGTAG
>NW_007411343.1:0-627 GCF_000475195.1 Diaphorina citri
ATATACTAGTGAATAAATGACATCTCCACTGATGAGTACATGGCATCTCCACTAATTGCTTTATATGCGTTTATTTGGGCGGCATCGGTAGTTGAATGCCTCAAATGACCAGATCCTCAATTTTAAAGGAGGAGATCGAGCTCTAATAATTCCATTTTGTTTTTGAACTTTGGTGCTAAGCTGTTGCATACCTAGTACCAGTAATGTAGGTAATTTTTGTAGTAATAATTTAATAAAGAAACGTTTTCACACTCATAGAACTATTTGGGTCAAAGCTTGCTGTAGGAATTTGTATCCTACCTAAATCCAAAATCTTATATTATAAGAACGAGATCCATTCACAGTTCACACACTGATCGCTCTATCTCTAGAACCACAACACCTAGAAAGCTGAAATTTGGTAGGAATATTCCTATTATGGTCTAGTGTGCAATAAGAAAGGATTTTGCGATAACTTTATAAAAATTAAATATTAAAAATACCTTATTAGTGTGCATACTTACCTTCATTTGTGTACTTTAATCGCAACAGCATTATCACTTTGGTTGCGTAGTGCGTACAGAATGGAAAAGTGCATTTGACATCTCCACTAGAAAAGGAAAATAAAGCGATTCTTATGGACTCCCA
>NW_007411344.1:0-627 GCF_000475195.1 Diaphorina citri
CCTTTTTATAATACTTAAGATTATTTCTATTGAAGAAAAAAAAAAAAACTAAAAAACTGCGCCCTGCCTGGGGCGAATTTATCATTTATCCTAAAGAGCTAAGGTTCGTTTTCTGAGCGGCTTTTGCTAGCCTGGCCTCCTTCTCTCTTCTATTACGGGACGATTAGACCTAAGTAGCCAGCCTAGTTAGCTTAGTTGACAGTGCGTCTGCCTTGTAAGCGCTAGGCCGCGGGTTCGATTCCCGCCCGGGGCGGATTTTATTCTGATGGTATAATGTTCGTTCTCGGAACGGCTGGCTTTCTTCTATCCTGTCTTCCGTCTCTCTTCGATTTCTGGACGATAAGAACATAGCAGTTACAGTTCCCTCTGTCAAACCTCTTTAAAAAAAAAATAGACCTAAGTTGTTAAAGGTTCCTCCTATCAAAAAAACCTGTTGGAAACGTTGTTAGTTGGGTAATTCCAGTGAACTTCGTCATTAAAATTGGATATAGATCTGAAACATAAGTGAATTTTTTTAATTGTTAATTTTTTCGACTCTGGGGCCGTCTGCATGGTAACAAATAAAACTGAACTCATAAAAAAAAAAAAAAAAAAAAAAAAAAAAAAAAAAAAAAAAAAAAAAAAAAA
>NW_007411345.1:0-627 GCF_000475195.1 Diaphorina citri
TTCTTCTCGTGTTCGATGAAGTTGCGCGCGTTGTGGTCCGTGAGCTTGAAGGTTTCGGAGATTTTCGAGTCCTTGAAAGAAGAATAGAATATACCTCATTTATACTGCCAGAATGAGACTAAAAAGGCCTGAAAAGTCCCTACATACCTTGTTTATCCTGCCCGAATAGGACTAAAAAGTCACTTTATCCCAGCAGTCTAAACAAGTTCTCGTATATTTTATGGGTTTAACAACAAAATACATAATATTTAGAATAGAATATACCTTGTTTATCCTGCCCGAATAGGACTAAAAAGTCCCTTTATCCCAGCAGTCTAAACAAGTTCTCGTATATTTTATGGGTTTAACAACAAAACCCATAATGTTTACATCAAAATACCTTGATTAATATTGTTATTGGATGTTGGAAACAAGAAGACAGATGTTGGAAACAAGAAGAAAATCTACCAGGCTAGTTAGCTTGGAGGGTAGCGCGTCTGTAAGGCCAACAATCACTATCAGGTACACCTGATCAGGTATACCTGACACCTGATGAGCACACACACTATGAGGTAGACCTGACAGGTACGGCTGAAAAGGTCCGTCTGTCAGGTCTACCTGATACCTGATGAGCACACACACTATCAG
>NW_007411346.1:0-627 GCF_000475195.1 Diaphorina citri
TTCTTCTTCTTCTTCTTCTTCTTCTTCTTCTTCTTCTTCTTCTTCTACCCTGTTTACATTGTCTTGGTTGGGGGACGTTAAACAGGGCGTGTACATACCAACCTGAATTTCCCTTGCTAAAGAAATAGCAAAGGTTGAGTGCGAAGGACATCCAAAACCTAATGTCAGCCCTAAGCAATTACCCTAGTTAAAGGGCTTTCTTTCCACCCTTTGATTTTGTATATAATTTCATGATAACACTATTCTGTACATCAAGGGTGGGGTGGTAGAGAATGCCATAGGCATTAACCCCACCCTTGATCAAACTTTATTTTGTATTTATATGTAGATACATTTTGTTACCATCTGTAAATAAAGTTTGATCCAATCGTGTAATAATAATAATAATAAGGGCTGATTGAGCGGCTGACGAAAAACGCCGACCCCGGCTGTAGGTACACGGAAAAGGAGAAGAAGAATATACCACACCTAGGTACACTAACTTTTTGGGCAGGGTAGGGTAAGTGTACCATTTATTCGCCCACTTAAAAAACGTACCATTTATTGGCTCACCTGCCCACATTTATTTTTCTAATTTTTGTTTTTATGACTACAATTTTTGAATAGCACTGGTTCGATAGCAGTCTT
>NW_007411347.1:0-627 GCF_000475195.1 Diaphorina citri
AATTAATAATACTACTGCCAGCCTAGTTAGCTTAGTTCAGCGGTTCTCAACCTTTTTTCGCCCGCGTACCCCTTGGGTATCCGGGTTTAATCTAACGTACCCCCCCGCCACCATTAGAATGAGTACCGGGCACCCATACCTAGGTTAATGTGTACAATTTTTTTTTCTTCTTAAAAAGACACAATACTTCCCATTCATGTGCTAGGTCAACATGAGAACACCAGAAAGTTGTTGGTGGTGTTGTTGTTGGTGGTGTTGTTGGTGGTGTTGTTGGTGTTGGTGTTGTTGTTGGTGTTGGTGTTGTTGTTTACAAATGTCGGGACATCGACCATTAGGCCATTTTCCTACGCGCGTCCCAATATTTTTCTACAATGGAACTGCTGCACACACCTAAATTCCTGATTTAGGTGTGCTTGGTTCATGGGAGAGTTAAGGGAACATATAAAGGACAGTTTTAGGACAGTGAACACCAGATAGTAACCTGTTGAAATCTTTGCAATCGAAATACAAGTGCAACGCGCATGGCAAGCAAGCGCGTTACCACTGGGCTTTTTTTTTATGAGGAGGAAAAATCTTTATGACTTCTCCAGCATGGTGTGGAGGGTATGCTGGAGTCACGGCTCAGGG
>NW_007411348.1:0-627 GCF_000475195.1 Diaphorina citri
TTTTTTTTTTTTTTTTTAACTGGAATTTATTGACTACCTTAACACTTACCTATCTACCTAAAAAACAAATTGTAAAGTGTAAAATTACCTTTATTTTAAAATCTAAACCTTTTTAAATTCGTAGACAATAAAATTTTAAATAAATAGTAGACATTTTATTTATTTTCCTCACTAAAATGTGTTTGTTCTCATTTAGTTTTCACCACTGACTGTTTTTTATTTTTAGAAGTTCAAAATGCATCACTGAATAGATCAGTTTCGCTTACTTGGGTGATGTTTCAAAGTTATAGAGCAGGAAAAATGAGGACCAACGGAATTTTTCTTTTTCTTCTACGACTTCTAGATCCCGAGATGGATCGATTTAAAAAATACTGGTAAATCGTGAACTTTGACGTCACGGCATACGCTCCCTTAGGCGATGACGTCACATCAAATGTCCCGAGCAGAGCTCCCTCGCAGGCAACACATTAATGTGTTTGTGCGCATACGTTTCTGCGCATTTCTTTCTGCTCCTCCGCAAGCGTGCTTGCATACTGGCGCTACCTAGCGGAAAAAAACAACTGCGTAAAGTCTGACGTCACACATCTTTGAACTCTTTCATTAGAACGGAAAATAAAAATTGAATTT
>NW_007411349.1:0-627 GCF_000475195.1 Diaphorina citri
TTGACCTAGAATATAAAGTACCTATTTTCGTGTTTTTTTACGCGTTTTCCTTGTTAATTGATTCTTGTTTGGCCAGTGTACAATGATGTTATTCTCACATTAGTACCTTGAAATTAAGTAGGTAGGTACTGTAGATTAGGTAAATACCATACATAGGTAGAGATACTGTAGTTAAATTAGGAGAAGAAAGAAAGAGAGAGAGAGAGAGAGAGGGAGGGAGAGGGAGAGAGAGAAAGAGAGGAGAGACAAGTGGGTGAGATAGGAGGTGAAAAAAAGCAATAGGGAGAGAGAAAGATAGAGAGAAAGAGAGATGTAAAAAGTTGGACAGAATGAAAATTGGACATTGTATGTCAAGGGAGGAAACAGGTAAAAGATAGAGAAGGGACAGAAAGGTAAAAAAGACAAAAACAAACAAGCAAACAAACAAAGAAGAGAAAAATGAAGAGAAGTGAATCGGGAAAGAGAAGAGGAAGAGAAGGAGGAGGAGTAAGAGGAGAAGGAGGGGTATAAAATAAAAAGTTGGAGAGAATATACATTGAAAATTGTAGGGAGAGAGGGGGAAAGCTTTGAGCAGGTGGAGGGGGGTTAATTAACAAAAGGGAATTCTAGGTAAAATAACATTTACTG
>NW_007411350.1:0-627 GCF_000475195.1 Diaphorina citri
ATTTATTGCTTTGCACATTGCATAATCAAATAGTTTCCAGGCGTTCATACAAATTGTTTCCTCATTATCGAGTCAACAAAGGTATGTGACTTACCAATATTCTATTGGGAGTCCCTAAAACCTGGTAGGTAACAGATATCAGTATAAAGTAGGTAAATGTTCCTAGGTACCTGCTCCAATTTACTGGAAGGTAAGCTCTACCAGCCAATTTGAACTTAGTATAATGATCAGGAAAAACTTTTTTCCCGACGTATAAAGTTTGAAAAACTGTGTTGTAAAAAAATAGATACCAGTATAAAGTAAATGTTCCTACCTACCTAGGTACCTGCTCCAATTTACTGGAAGGTAAACTCTACCAGCCAATTTGAACTTAGTATAATGATCAGGAAAAACTTTTTTCCCGACGTATAAAGTTTGAAAAACTGTGTTGTAAAAAAAACTTTGCTTAATTATTATGCCCGTGTATAACAAGAAATTAAACTTGGAGAAGAAAGAACTGGTAAACAATGTCTGAAAGAAAAGTTGAATAACACAACACGGTTATTTATTTTGTTCTTATAATTATTGGCGGATTAGAATACCTACCTACCTAAAAAAAAAAAAAAAAAAAAAAAAAAATATTTCCTA
>NW_007411351.1:0-627 GCF_000475195.1 Diaphorina citri
TTACAAAAAACTGCAAAATTTCATGTAGAAATTTTAAATTGGTGGAGATGCCAAAACTCCCAGCCCTTGACTAGACTAGGCACTCTAGGCAGCTATCCTACATAACTTCAGGTGGAAACAACCCATATAGCTCACCAATCAAGAAAGCTAAAAGGGTACCTATTGAAAAATCAGGTCCACTTTCTAAGCTTTTTTACAGAAAAACCTTGGAGCTAAAAAGTATAAAAAATGGGTATTGCAAAATCAGCCCACTTTCTAAGCTTTTTTTTTTACAGAAGATTCAGGAATTTCCGAGTAATCTGCAGCATAATTTATGAGGGCCAGACGATTCTTGAAGTAGAGGACTGAAAAAAACCATATATTGGCATAAAACAATATGGCACGAGGAATATTTTGGCGCGAAAATGTACAGGGTGTCCTTCAACACAACGAAAACGCCCAAAAAGACCCTTTTTTTCCATTTTGAAAATATACTTCTCTAGGAGAGTCAATCTGTCAAGTAGCAACATATTAGTATAGGTAAAAGAACAACGTCTTCACTTGACTAGTAATTTGTTTTTCTTTTCTTCAGTCGCCTTGAAAATGTCATCAGGAGATGACGAAACATGTCGGCTCCTGTAGGTTTTT
>NW_007411352.1:0-627 GCF_000475195.1 Diaphorina citri
TCCTGTCGAAAACCTATGGAAAGCAAGTCATCTACTGTATCAGACAAACAGGTGGGTCCACGGCTGGGACTCGAACCTAGCACCTCCGGGTTGAAATTCAGTGCTCTTAGACTCCGTTTTACAAAGTCGGAGTTGGCTTCGACTGGATTGAATGGGGTATTAAGTATAGCTCAATCCTAAATTGATCTCAATTCTGATTGGGTAAACCCCGCTCTTAACCACATGGCCCACAGAGATGGGCTAGGCACAAATGACGACATTATTGCCTAGGGCCTAGAGCATTCTACCATTTAACTCCGTAGTAATGAAGTTTTGGTTAATATTATTTTACTAACCATGCGAAAGACCTCATTTATAATTTTCTTTCTTTTATTAACATTTATTAAAGTGTGATATTTTACTTATTTTAATGCGTAAATAAAATAAAAAAAAAAGTTAAGAAGAAGAAGAAGAAGAAGAAGAAGAGGTTTATTAATCATAATTTACATTATCATTTCAGAATGCTTTGTAACTGTGAATCGTTTCCAGCAAACGCTTTAATTCGTTACTATAATCTTATTATTTTCAGGCAAGAATGAAGTTAAGAAAGACGCGAAGGAAGTGAAAGAGAATTTGAAGCAGAAAGAA
>NW_007411353.1:0-627 GCF_000475195.1 Diaphorina citri
CCCGTGTGCGCGAAGGGGAGGAGGGAGTTTCGAATCTCAGCCAATGCCTGCGGACACATAGATAAATTTTCGAGTTAAGGTAAGTAGATTTTTTTTAAGATGTTTGACAGAGGGGACTGTAACTGCTAAGGTCTTATCGTCCCGAAATCGAAGAGAGAAGAAAGACTGGATAGGAGAAAGCCAGCCGTTCCGAGAATGAACATCCCATCAGGACGAAATCCGCCCCAGGCAGGACTCGTGCTAACAAGGCAGATGCACTACCCTCCAAGCTAACTGGGCTGGCAAAAATTAAATAACCTATCAAATAAAATATGCTTAGGGTAAGCAGGCGTACTACCTTGCAAGCTAACTTAGGCTGGCTGATTTTTTAACCCGTCTAGCTAGATACCTGCCTACCACTTTAAATGGTAGGTACCTATCTCTGTAGGTATAATATTAGGTACCTACCTACATTCCTAATAGGTATCTAGTATCTATATACCTATACGTAGGTACCTATATACATAGATACCTCTTGGTGAAATGAAAACAGTAGGGTAAAGCCACAGTAATAGGTATGTAGCTATTTTTATTTACAACATACAAAAAATATATATACTCAATAGTAATTACGGTTGTTCAACTTCT
>NW_007411354.1:0-627 GCF_000475195.1 Diaphorina citri
ATCCACGTCCAAGCCAGAAGGCCCAAAGCAGATACCAAATACTAATGAAGAATTCCCAACCAAGAATAATGAGAAGATTGCGATAAGAACTTCAATTAGATTAATTACCACTGAAGATCTAGACAAGCTTCACATACATCGAGATAACTAGTGACTAGCTTCACGTACATCAAGGGGAAAGTGTTTGGTGAACTTAGCACGGGCCGGATGTGAACCAGAATATTCAATGAGACTAGTAGTAACTTCCTATTGAATAGAGACGAATTAAATGGACGAGGAAAGAGATTACTAAGTTGGAAGAGACGATTACCCTTTCCTAGTGGAGAAGTAATTAAGATACTAGATAGTTTAAGTGGCAGGGTTCTCACACTGAGAGCTCTTCCACCTAACCAAACAGTTTGAATAATGAGCTAAGTTCTCACCATTAAACAGCATGGTAGACCGATATACCAGAAGAAGAATAAAATTAAGGTGTACTTGGAATATAGGAATTAGTAACTATAGGAATATCCAGATGCATTAAAATTAAAACAATGCATGGGATAATGTGATTTGTTAAAGAAGGAAATGAGACTAGAAATGAGACATCATTTTTGTTTGTTCATTAATGAGAAACAAAAATGGGGA
>NW_007411355.1:0-627 GCF_000475195.1 Diaphorina citri
TTAGTGTCGATGCTGCACGGAAACACGCAAATATTTCACTTTGAATGAATAATTCATTGGTGATGGACGAAAATTAAATTACCAGCGTTCTGACGTAGAGAAATGAAAGAGAAATCACAAAAATGAGTGAAGAAAAAGAAATCTGCAGTGCAAAATAGCGGAGCAATGATAAAGCGAAAAGTAAACAAATAGCGCCGTGAATATTTTTGAATGCAAGGCTGCCACCGCGCCGTGTAACTACTTGGTTATGCAATGTTTAACTCATTTACAGAAATGACATGCGTGTTGCCTATACTCTCATTACCCTGGCCCGTTTTTGAGTTTCATCCGATTTTTACTCTCTATTATTTTACTTTTTTCCGAATGTCCTGTACCTATAGGCAGTGTAGGTAATGCAATTTGAGTGAGAGTGTTTCCACTACACACGACACGATTTTTTTCCGAACGACAGGTGTGAATGGCCCTGTAGGTAACTAGAGTCTAAAGCTAGAGGGTTACGGACATCTTCTCCATCTTAAAGGAGATATGTTACGAGATGGACACGCTACGGCACAGACAACATGAGTCCGAAAAATACGGACTTGGAAAATGTCTGATTTACCTATTACTGTAGGTATCTAAGGAAAA
>NW_007411356.1:0-627 GCF_000475195.1 Diaphorina citri
GCTGGCTTTCTGCTCTCCTGTCTTTCTTCTCTCTTCGATTTCGGGACGATAAGACCTTAGCAGTTACAGTTCCCTCTATCAAACCTCTTAAAAAAAAGCAATACTTACGTGTCCATTTGTACTTTAAGTCAGAGACAAGGTCTTGCAGCCGAGGTTCTTCATAAGTATGGAGATCTGGCATATGTGAATGCAACATGCAAGCCAAGCCAGTCTGACAAGAACCCGTTACAAGTTATAGATTATAGGTGACCTGTAGTAGTTTTATAATGTGGACTAAGCTAGATAGGTAGGAGGGTCTCATTAACTAGCCTGAACAAGTGAACATTGCATTGGTTCGGAAGTAAATGAACTTTTCCCATGTAAAGGAAGGTCAAGATTAGCCAGCGATTAAAGGACGTCGAATTCTTGAATGCATCAGTTATGCAGTTCTTAACGGATCACTAAAGTTTAAGTAGGTAGGGTATTTCGTGAAATTTCGTTTCATCTTTTTCTTGAGTTACGTCAAGTGACGTAACGTGATGGTACGTGTGGCTGTCCTGAACGAAACTACCCACAATATTATGGGAAACCTTTGAACTACATCTTTCTGACTACCCATAACTTCACGTGACGTGATGATAGAGTGGG
>NW_007411357.1:0-627 GCF_000475195.1 Diaphorina citri
TCTATTTTTAATCCTTTTTTTTCAAGTTCTTTGACAATATCAGAATTAGTTACAGAACCAAATAATTTTCCATCAACCCCAGATTTTTTAATAATATTTATATTTAACTTTTTAATTTCTTCTCCTATTTTTTTAGCATTCAAAAAAATTGTAAAAGCAGTTTTTTCTAATTTAATACGTTTTTCTTCAAATTCTTTAATAACAAATTTTGTTGCATGTCGAGCTTTATTTTTTGGAATTAAAAAATTACGTGCATAACCATTTTTTACTTTTATAATTTCACCCAATTTTCCTAAATTAGGAATATCTTTTAATAAAATAACTTGCATATTTTTCCTTATAAAAGTTATCTATTATGTAAATCAGTATACGGCAATAACGCTAAAAAACGAGCGCGTTTAATTGCTTTATCAACTTGGCGTTGATAATGAGAACATGTTCCTGTTAATCTGGCTGCCATAATTTTTCCATTTTCTTGAATAAAATCTTTTAATGTTTCAATGTCTTTGTAATCAATTTGTTTAATGTTCATTACGGTAAATCTACAAAATTTTTTTCTTTTAAAAAGTGGATTTTGTTGTTGACGTTTTTGTTTAAATCTATTTTTATTATTTTTTTTCAGTACTG
>NW_007411358.1:0-627 GCF_000475195.1 Diaphorina citri
GGGTTAACTGTGCACATTTCTTTTACGGCATTTTTTAACGATAAAACTCATTAATTCATTACTTTTACTTACCCTTTAGTTTTTTTTACTTACTTCGGTAAAAACTAGCAACTACCACCTTGACACGAATTTTCCCATTAATATTTTACACGTAAAGGCTACTGCAATAAATTTCACTACCTACCAGCAGCATTCCTAGCTCCTTACGTCAGGACTTCATGACACCCTCCATTCGGCAACTAGCTAACCGCTACATTAGATCGACCTCACCCACCTTTACCTAGGGCCGAAAAAAGCCAAAGAATGTGATTGTCCAGATGGTCACCTGTCTGAATACTAACCACGCATAACGTTGCTTAACTTCTGTGATACATAGGGAACTGGTACATTCAACTTGCTTATCACCGCTGACGAATGGTTCAATTCCCGCCCGTGGCGGATTTCATCCTAAAGGGATAAGCTTTGATCTCGGAATGTCTGGCTTTCTCCTTCTCTCTTTTTTTCCTCTTCGCTTTCGGGACGATATAAGACTCTATCAAACGATAAGACTCCCTCTATCAAACCTCTTTAAAAAGAAGATGTTTTCTTCGTGAGATAAACGCTAAATGGGGCACAATAGGGGCCCTA
>NW_007411359.1:0-627 GCF_000475195.1 Diaphorina citri
TTTGGTAATTATTTTTTTTTTTTTTTTTTTTTTTTTTTTTTTTTTTAAGCTGATAGTTTCACCGCCGTTTTTATTTCATTTTTTAGACAGCCGTTTTTTAGACAATGAAACAATTACTACATTTACTTATATATAAAAAAAGAGAACAATTTTTTGTCGATGGTGGGCATAACAGCCCAGTTTACCACGCTTGCTTGCCATGCGGAAGGTCCCGATTTTGATGACCACTATTAGACTGCTGGGGTAACGGTCGAACTCTGTCCAAAAGCGGTCAAAATACCGCCAAGCGCAGCAACCATCTCAACCAAATGTTTTGTGTTGCATCCTTGTCATATTTGTGAACTGAAGGGACTTTCCAGTCCTATTCGAACAAAACAACATTTAATTGATCACAGAGGTTGTTTAAGTAACAGAATGTGGTTCCTCTACCCACTAGGCAAAACATTCAAACGTCCTCTATCTAATTCAAATTCAATACATTCAACATTGTAAAAAAAATCTGGTGTGAACATCACACGACTTTCCTTATCCTATTGAATGATGCTTATCTGAGTGTTCTTTTACCATAACTTTTACAATATGTCTAACCGTTTTGTCGCTATAGCTGAAAACCGCCGAAAAACGGTC
>NW_007411360.1:0-627 GCF_000475195.1 Diaphorina citri
AATGTTACAACAGAACACCCAAATAAGAACCATTCAATAGGATAAGGAAAGTCGTGTGATGTTCACACCAGATTTTTTTATATAGAAAGGGAGGAAGAAGTTAGAAAAGATAGTACCTCGGTACCGCTTTCACATTACTTCACGACTAAGTTATACTCTGTCCAATGGGGCAAAAATTGGATGTCACGGATGCGAAAAAAATTTGAAGTATGCAATCAGAAGGCGCCCACGAATTTATTTTATCTCCGATTTTCACGAAATATTCTCAGCACTCATCGCTGCACAAGAAGAATACAGTATGGTAATTAGGTAGAGAGAGGTTGAGAGGTACATTAAAATAACACACGTGCCACGGTGCCGTTTAAGTTCAAATGAAGAAGAAGAGAGAGGAAGACGAGGAGGAGAAGAAAAAGAAGAAGAAGAAGGAGGAGGAGGAGAAGAAGAAAAAGAAGAAGAAATACATCGAACCATTTCCCTTGAACCTAAATTAAAGTACCTACGACAAACAGAAATACACAAGGAAAACACGAGTTTTCAATTGTACCACTTCTTCTTTTCTCCTCCTCCTCTTCCTCCTTCTTCTTCTTCTCCTCCTCCCTCTTCTTCTCCTCCTCCTCCTTCTTCTTC
>NW_007411361.1:0-627 GCF_000475195.1 Diaphorina citri
TCATTTAGAGCTTCTGAAATCCTTCATTTAGAGCTTCTGAAATCCTTCATTTAGAGCTTCTGAAATCCTTCATTTAGATTAGAGCTTCTGAAATCCTTCATTTAGAGCTTCTGAAATCCTTCATTTAGATTAGAGCTTCTGAAATCCTTAATTTTGTCATAACTTCCGAACAGAGTACGATTTTTATGAAAATTTGCAGTCATGTTTAAAAGAAAAAGTAGGACATTGGCTCAGTAGATTTTGAACCAAATCGGATCTCTAAGGGATCCCGTGCGGGCCTTTTTACCCAGTAAGTTCTATATTTGACTGAAGAAGGACTTTCTAATGGCTTTCTTTTAAGTGGCAGGGTTCTGGGGGAGCTAGAAAAAGTAAGACATTGGCTCAGTAGATTTTGAACCAAATCGGATCTCTAAGGGATCCCGTACGGGCCTTTTTCCCAAGCAAGTTCTATATTTGACTGAAGAAGGACTTTTTAATGGCTTTCTTTTAAGTGGCAGGGTTCTGGAGGAGCTCTTCCACCCCACCATCCCCCCCTTTTACTGCGAGCCTCTAACACCCATCTTTATGAACAAAATGCTGGCTCTTAAGTTCGTGCTAAGCATAGTCTCAAGGCATTTGATTGGTCAA
>NW_007411362.1:0-627 GCF_000475195.1 Diaphorina citri
ACCTAAGTCATGTACCTACATTGCCTGACTTTCATATCTCACACCAAATTTGCTTATTAGAGATTTTTACTTAGCTGAGCAATTCATAGTGTCATAGAGAAAGAGAGAAAGTTTGTGTTACGTTGAACTCATGAACTGTTAATCTCCTTGAACTAGATTAGTCATAGAGTTACAATGATTGTGAGCATGAGGTTTCAATGATTGTGAGCATGAGGTTTCATGTTTGAGGTGAAGTGAAAGTTGTTCAGTACTACTTACTTAAATAGGTACTGGAAGTACAGTTCACTGTACTGTAAGCATTAGACTAAAGGCCTAGACACACCAAAACCGCACGGTTTTTATTTTGCGGCTGCCACGCGGCAACCAAGCGATTTTTTTCTTGCGATGAATTTCGCCGCTAGCGGCAGGGGGTATTTTTTTTTTTTCTTTTGGCTACTACCAAGAAATTCAACCGCGTCTTTTCAAATTTTTTCAAAAGTCGAAAATTTGTATTTTCTTTATCCCTTGAAATTTTGATAATAATTAATACTATGGACCATACCGCGTCTTTTCAATTTTTACTTTCCTTATCCTATAGGAAGGAAAGTAATGTAATCGGGTCAAAATTTCGATGGTCAGTTTTTAGTG
>NW_007411363.1:0-627 GCF_000475195.1 Diaphorina citri
ACGAATAATAATAATAACAACAATAATAATAAAGCTTGAATTTTTATGTAGGTACCTACCTCGCTATACTGGGATCTAGTATCTACCTATCTACACTTGATCAGAAGTCCAACATTCTGAGGTACTACATATTGCTAACATCTGTTTCTACAGCATAAGCCTACTTAGCTTGGTTGGTAGCGCGTCTGCTTTGTAAGCGCTAGGTCGCGGGTTCGATTCCCGCCGGGGGTTGATTTTATCCTGATGGGATAATGTTCGTTCTCGGAACGGCTGGCTTTCTCCTATACTGTCTTCCTTCTCTCTTCGATTTCGGGACGATAAGACCGAAGCAGTTACAGTTCCCTCTGTCAAACCTCTTAAAAAATCTAGTTTTTTTTTATGCGAATTTATTTTGCTCTGTGCTTATTTTACTCACTTATTTTGCTTACATAATTATGATGATGACCTTTTATGTCTGATTTTTAGGGCAATATTATTCTAGAGATCCTATAGTGAAAGTATACATATCAGCATACAGGAAAATGGTTGAATAATCTTATGAGAACGAAGAAAAAAAAGGTTTTCACAATTTGTAAACAGATAATACACATAGACAGGTATAAAGTTTGTATAGTACCTACCTATATG
>NW_007411364.1:0-627 GCF_000475195.1 Diaphorina citri
CCCGTCACCTTGCGACATAAGAGTAGTTTGAACAGAAAATAAAATGTTAGAAACAATGTTGACCATGTGGCTCGGAGGAAAGCTGTCTTGTAGCTCCCATTGAAATGCATTCTGATGAGAATGATCACACAAAAGTATGCATTCAATGCATCAGCTATGAAGAGGGGTGTAAACACATTCCACCATGTCAGTGTGGGTACTGAAATGTAGTTGCTGAGATAACCAGTATCTAGCTTCAATGTGAGAATTATAAGGAATGCTAGTAATGATACAAGGTTGATCCAGATTTCAAACACAGTGATTCCGATCCACTGGACCAGTTCATCCAGAGACAGGTACATTCTGTTTTATTCTAATGTGTACACTAGAATTATTACGAACTTGAGTCTTATAGTCTCCGTCCTCACTGGTAGGCTCTATATCATCCACTAGTTTTGCAGTGGATGTGTTCACATCTAAGGACAACGTGTTTGAATGTAGACTATTGAGTTGTAAAGCTAGGTTGATTGCAATGGGTACAGCACTCCCTAGACCATGCACAATGATCTCATCCTCTTGTTTCAATAGCCGTTCACATTTCTCAATCTGACTCCTCAAACTTGACTGATTGTTTACATAGACATTGGC
>NW_007411365.1:0-627 GCF_000475195.1 Diaphorina citri
TCGATGTTGACATCGATGTTTTTGTTCCGATGTATCGATGTTTTCAAAACATCGATGTCGATGTCCCAACCCTACTAGAATCTAAATGTATTAAAAGGTCTCGCCTGCCAATTTTGGCCCATTGGCCAGTGGTTGGGCATTGCTGAGCTAGGACATTCTTTTGCTACAAATGAGGAAAATCAGAAGGTCATGAAACAACAAATTGCTGTTACTATGTCTAACAATTGACCTTGAAAAATGCATTGATTCAAAGTATGATTGATTTTCCAAAAGTTTACTTGGAATTATCAATAAGGGAAGGTGGGTATTTGCTTCCTATGGTGTCAGACTGGTGTGCAAATACAATTCTAGATTCTCCTAATGGACTGCGTTGGACATGTTGACATTTCAAAACTAGGCAACCATCCAACCATTGAAATCAAATTAGGAGATCCACGTACAACAATTATAGATAGAAGGAGGTGGAGGCAAAGTATAGGTAATAAGGTAATAGGTAAGTATGAGCCAATCTGACAGATGCACGCATTAAGCAGAAAAGAACCATCCATAAGGGGAATTTCCTATGGATTATTGGATGGTTCTTTTCCGCTAATGCTATCCAGATAGGGTACCTACTCAGAACAAAGT
>NW_007411366.1:0-627 GCF_000475195.1 Diaphorina citri
TCAATAAAATTATAGTACTTGAAAACACAGAACACCCGACAAGTAGGAAAAATTATCACAGTACACAAAGGTAAATTAAAAAACATCAAAAGCATTAGACTAGAAATTGAATATCTCCTCACTCACTGATATTATTATGCCGAAAGACTCTCAACACAAAGTGTCAAAGAAAAACAAAATAAAGAACAAAGACAGTGGATACAGAGTAAGTAAAGTTGCCAACATACAAATAATGGATATCGTCCACAACTGTAGTCAAGAGAACGTACTGAGTGATCAAATAGTAGACACCAATGTAACAATAGGTAGGACGGAAGAAGACGCCAATGTAACAATAGATAGAACAGAAGATGAACATAATATAACTGAGGAAACTATCCACCCAAGTGAAGATCCTACAAGCGCCACTGATGAAGTCTCAGATGCGATAAAGATAGATCCAATAGTCCCCAACATGCCCAGCTTAACATTATCAGATGCGATAGTAATGATGAATAACAAATTTGCGAAGAAAATGGCAGCAATAAATGATAATACAAATACAAGTGAACAAGATGACAACATGGAAGTTTCTCCAGCAACAAATAGAAAACCAGAAGTAGGAGAGGATTTAGTTAATAATGAAAA
>NW_007411367.1:0-627 GCF_000475195.1 Diaphorina citri
TCCTAAACTCGGCCCTGAATAGTTCGTTTACCTAACATGATCAAATGTCAGCCCAAAGCAATCACCCTAGTTAGGGCTGATTGAGAGGCTGACGAAAAACGCCGAAGAAGAAGATACCTAAATAACAATATTTAACAATCTATATCCTGTTATACCTAATTCAGCCAATCTTTTTTCCCCCGCAGACGCTCCCGTGTGTCGGCCGGGCCAGGAGACCACCATCGGCGTAGCCCGCAACGAGGTGGCCAAAATCCATTGCGAAGTCATTGAGAGGCTGACGAAAAACGCCGAAGAAGAAGATACCTAAATAATAATATTTAACAATCTATATCCTGTTATACCTAATTCAGCTAATCTTTTTCCCCCCGCAGACGCTCCCGTGTGTCGGCCGGGCCAGGAGACCACCATCGGCGTAGCCCGCAACGAGGTGGCCAAAATCCATTGCGAAGTCGAGGCCAACCCCCCGGCCCTCGAGTTTCGCTGGAAGTTCAACAACACGTCGGAATCCACGGAGATAGAGCGCCATCTGTTCAGCGTGGAGGGAAGCCGCAGTACGATCACTTTCACGCCATCGTCGCAGAGGGACTATGGCACCCTGCTGTGCTGGGCGAAGAACCCCTGGGGCGC
>NW_007411368.1:0-627 GCF_000475195.1 Diaphorina citri
TTTTTGAAAAAAATTGACATTCAAATCTCTTCGGAATTTATTTAATATGGACTCATGGACTTGTCGTGTGTAGGCAACCTTAACTCATTGTTTGACTCGAATCCATGTGGACTTTTAGACTGGGGTCACAAATGATCGTGTGTGGGAGCCCTCAGTCTCAGTCTGTGATATACCTACCTGACCTTTTTCTCAATTTTCTACGTGCTTTTCTCCATTGGAGAAGGCGAGGGTTTGCAAAACCAACACCTCCCCCACTTGCATCCTTCTCTACCCCACTTGCAGAGTTCCCTACCCCACTTCCATCGTTCCCTACCCCACTTGCATCGTTTGAAAAACCAACACCTCCCCCACTTGCATCCTTCTCTACCCCACTTGCAGAGTTCCCTACCCCACTTCCATCGTTCCCTACCCCACTTGCATCGTTTGAAAAACCAACACCTCCCCCACTTGCATAGTTCCCTACCCCACTTGCATCGTTCCCTACCCCACTTGCATCCTTCTCATTTTCATGTAATTCTCGCCCTTACTTTAGGAATCTTGCATTATGGATGCGACGCCAAATTATGGAAACATTGTTAAATATTGATGCCGTGTTAAAATATGGATGCCGCACTAAATTATGGACGG
>NW_007411369.1:0-627 GCF_000475195.1 Diaphorina citri
TTATGAAAAGCAAGAGTCGTCTTTTCAACTTGGCAACCCATATCAACTACTCGCCTTTGAACAGTTTGATGAGAGAGGGCTACAGTCTCGAAATTTTTTACCATTTTCGAGTCTCCAAATGCTTTTGCCATTTCAATGGCACACTTTTTCACAAGGCTACCATCATTGAATGATTTCTTCGCTCTGGCGAGTTCAAGTGACACAACATAGGACGCATACAGAGATGCTTTTTGTGATTCTGGAATCTGGGTAAAAAAACTGGTTTGAACACTGATACTATTCTTCAAACTTTTGATTAAAGCAGCCTAGAATTAGAAACTAACTATGAAATTTGTAAGGTAAACTGGGATAATTTTTATAAATTTGAAAATTTTCATGCATTAATTATTTTCTTTAGTTTATTTACTGTTATTTCTCATTTTCGTTCATTTTTTCAGGCGGGCCTTTGCGGGCCGCAAAAATGAGCTCGCGGCCCGCATGAGGCCCGCGGGCCGCGGGTTGGACAAGCCTGAGCTAGAGGAATAAGAGGATTGCCCAAAAGGCATAATCTACCCTCAACGTATGATGGTCTTTAAACCTGAGTGTTTAAAACCTGAACATTGCCTCAAGGAATAAGGACATACTCAT
>NW_007411370.1:0-627 GCF_000475195.1 Diaphorina citri
TAATATCCTAGGAACTGACTTGAATAGCCTCCTGCCTTCTCAACAAGGAGCACCTTCCCAAATGTTCACTTTCTACTTGAAACTTATTCGCGAGATCTTCACCAAAGTCACAAATTTCTACCGTAGAAACACCTGTTAGCGATTTCCATGAAGGTAATAGATAAGATAGATTAAAGTCAGACATAGCATTCCACAGTATTCCACACAGAATCGAATAAAATCCCAAGAATTGAATTGAATGGCCTCAACAAGGAGCACCTTTGCTGCCCAAATGTTCACTTTCTACTTAAAAGTTATTCGCGAAGATCTTCACCGAGATAAATGGCCGGGTCACGTCCTCTGTGCGAAATCCTGCGCTCGAAGTTTACGAGCATGATTGAGAATCCTTAATGTCCTCGACCTGCCATTCATTACCATGAATCGGATCCTTATGCTATAGGGTGGTCCGCGAGTTCAAAATCCATGATTGTCAACTGAGGTTGTAAGAAGAATCACTTCAACCATTAACCCATCAAGGGCGCTTGCCCTCTCAAGTGTAGAATAGTCTTTTTGCGAAAGCATATGAATCAATCTCAAGCTTCTCCATTTGGTTTACATTAATCACATGAAACTCTCGGCGCGGCGGAT
>NW_007411371.1:0-626 GCF_000475195.1 Diaphorina citri
TCTAAATAAATACTTCCTGATAAAAAAAAATAATAAATAAATAAGGAAATATTCCTAGCTACTCCAAGTTCAAGCCCCCATTTCTACATATTTCTACTCTATAGTTTAAACCAAATGTTTCGTTTAACGACGGTATTCATGAGGGTTTATTTAATCCACAGTATTCATGAGGGTTTATTTAATCCACATCATTCATGAGGGTTAATTTAATCCACATCATTCATGAGGGTTAATTTAATCCACAGCATTCTTGAGGGTTAACCTTATCTAAAGCTTCATTTGAGGTTAACTGTGTGTGCTGCTTTATTTCCCCTTGAAACTGTTATCATTTCGTTTTCTATTATCCTTTGTGTGTATACGACTTCCCACGCATTATTCCCTTTTCTCTCCCTCTTGCACTCTCTCAATTTTTATCTTCCTCTCTCTTCCTCCCTTTTCCCCTCTCTTCCTCCCTTTTCCCTCTCTTCCTCCTTTCCCCCTCTCCTCTTCACTTTACTTTCGCTTCCTCCCTTTTCCCTATCTTCATACCTTCTCTCTCTCTTCTTCACTCCTCTTCTCTCTGTTCCTCCCTTTCCCTTGCAGTCTTGTAAAATAAAAGGAGTCATTTGAAATGAAATTCTTCAGCT
>NW_007411372.1:0-626 GCF_000475195.1 Diaphorina citri
TATCTTATACTATAAAGTACTCGGGTTAGGTTAACTTTGTTATATTCCGAAAACCATCTCATATATTTTCCCGCCTCTACAAAAATCTTTGAATAACTAGAGAGTCTGGAACGCAAACTACTGACTTACACGGTACTTAGTGTACCTACACTTTCTCACTTGAACAGGCCCCAAAATTTGCCCAAGTGAGGTTATTTTTTGATTTCCTTATCCAAATTACGCGATGGGCGTGGTACGACACAGACCACACGAGCCTAATTTCGCAGCTCACTCATCTTCACGAGGCTGCCCCCGGAAATCCAACCACAAAGCCGAAAAAAGTTCTTAAAAAAACTCGGCCCCGCCGGGATTTGAACCCGCGACCACCGGGGTGCAAACCCAATGTATCACAGAGGCTGCTCAGATGCCATTATATGGTTTGACCCTTTGTTGCACATGGTTGAAAGTGAGTTTTCACGCATTCAGTCTTAACTTTATGAATAGGGATGTTGCGATATATCGAAAACCCATATATATCGATATATTTTTCGCCGATATATATCGATATATTTTTTATGCACTCGTAAAGTCTCGTGGTCCCGTGAGATAGGCCGTGGTTCGGCGTATAAAACATATACTGGCAATGG
>NW_007411373.1:0-626 GCF_000475195.1 Diaphorina citri
ATAAATTAAATGTGAGAAGGAGGAGGCTTCGTATCTTTCACTTTTGTTAAGTGAAATCAAGTTAGGCAAAGTTTTTTTTTCCAAGATAAAAAACATTGGTAGAGCCTACTTCATATTTGCTCAACTTTTATTTACATTTTTTGCACGTACCTACCTACTGTTCAGAAAAAAGGCAAGTGTGATAATAGGTAACAAAACTGTTGTAGGTACCTATAGCCCCGCTGCGCTGTACCTATAAACAGATGAGCCCAAAAGGTGGAAAAAACCTAACCAAGCTTTACGAAAATGTACTACGAAAGTTTTCCCTTTACCAGAGGTTTAGTAGTGACGTCAAAGTAATGACGTAATCTCCTCTTCAGTACCTTTCCATAAAATGGCCGTTTTGGGACGCCAAGCATTCTCTACGACATTTGAGGAGGTGTATGAAAGAAGGGTCATTTACTTATCAATAGAAACAGTACAAGCCGACCAGAAATGCCCCTTCTCGCATAGACCTCTTTATGAATAACTTGAATTTATAGGTACATAATTAGCTATTCAAGTAACTATATTTACTGAATTCCCATGTACTTTCAGGATACCTTTTAACTTTTTCTTGTACAATTCTTTGAATAGTTAAAGTAGGT
>NW_007411374.1:0-626 GCF_000475195.1 Diaphorina citri
TTTTTTTTATTTTTTAATGAACTGGACCACCAATCTCAGTGGTGTAGTGGTTGGCGCTGTGGACTTTGGATCTGGAGGTTGGTGGTTCGAGACCGAGATGAATAGTATAAAGGTAAAGTCTATCGAGGAAGAAATAACATAGCCCCAGTTATAACCCAAAGTGCGTTCTACTTTCTACAGTTCACAGAGAACCATAATGATAAGAAGGACGAGGAGGAGGAGGAGGAGGAGGAGAAAGAGAAGTATGAGGAAGAAGTAAAGGAGAAGGAAACTTTAGGCTCTGAGGGAGAGAGAAAAGAGTAAGAGGCTCGAGAATAAGACGAAGGATAGAGAGAGAGAAATAGGAGGGAACGGTTCAGTAAATTGAGGATAATAGGGACAGAGAGAAAGAATATGTGGGAGAAAGGATGAAGAGAGAGTGAGGGGGGATAAGTTGGAGAGAGAGAGAGAGAGAGAGGGAATAAGTGGGAGAGAGAATGAAGGAGGGACATAAAAAGTTTCTTATCTAACGTTCCTTGTTCTCGGTTGAAGGGACACAAAAGAAAGAAAGGGAGAATTTCTAGGCCGGACAATACGGAAAAAAAATTCCCCTCATGGACTACCTATTATTCCAACTTCGACTTTAC
>NW_007411375.1:0-626 GCF_000475195.1 Diaphorina citri
AAAATCCCACCTATGTAAGTAGGTAGGTATGTAGTTCGTATATTCTAGAAGCTCTAGGTAGGTTTATAAAGTTACGTTCTATAAAGTTAAGTAAGCACTTAGTCATTTCATGGCTAAATGTCAACGCAAATGACAATTGAACAACAATACCTTAGTGACTAACTATTAGCTTAAGGTACTTACTTATATAATAAATGTTAATAAACCTATAGGTACAGTCACAATAGACAGGCAAACTCACTACATTATAATAGGACCTATGTACCTGTGTGTAGGATACCTACATATCTCAAGTACTTGTTTCATGATATACCTAGGTAGGTGCTTAATGTTTACATCCAAAGCACGTGGTATTGTTTTCACAATACATTGATGTCAGATCGACAGATATAGATTGGTGATTCAGAGGTTAAGCTCTCAGTTTGACCTTGAAAATCAAAATGTATGGACCAATAACCAACAAGCTCTACTCATTTGAAATAAAACAATGCCTCAAGGTCAACCAGATTTTCTGCGAAGATTTCAAACAGGGAACTCGTATTTCCATCTATCTTATACGTATACCAGCCTAGTAGTGAGCTTGGAGAGTTGCGCGTCTGCCTCGTCTATGACTATGAAACACCACC
>NW_007411376.1:0-626 GCF_000475195.1 Diaphorina citri
TGATGCCACATTACTCCCTCTCCTCTAGATAAGCTTAGTGGGTTTGGGTATGAACCAGCGTGACGCTTCCAAAAGATTCGCTCCCTGCAAATAAGAAAGCATAGAACATAGAATTGAGTTGGATGAAAAGGGGTGACGATAACTCCACATTACTCCCTCTTCTTATATTTTTCTTTTTTTCTTAGACAAGTTAGGTAAGTTAGGTTAGTTTGAAAACGAACCAGTCACTATTCACGGAATGACAAGAGCACAAACACAATCTACATTGATTCTAGATCTAGAAGGTATCCGAGAAGCTTCAAAACGAGAAAACAATGGAAACATAGGACATATTGAATATTGTCATTGAGGTAGAAAAAAGTAAAAATAAGGCCATTGGTGAATTGTCATGTAAAGCTACCTATAAAGAACCACCCTGGTGTGAAATAGGTAACATAAAAAAATGATGACAATGGCGAAGGGGTCAAAAAAGCAATTTCGACCGTGTTTGAAACATTGTGAAATCCCCTCTTGCTCCCTCGAAAATAGGGGAAATCACCTTCCTCTGAAAAGGGGGTAAATTCTTCCCTTGAGAGAAGAAAAAGGGGTACCTTGTGTAATAAAACTTGTCAATATGACATGGGAAG
>NW_007411377.1:0-626 GCF_000475195.1 Diaphorina citri
GGAGCACAGGCAGTTTGAACTGCTGTGCCTGTGCACATGCATGATTTGACAAAACTTCACTACTTACTTCTGAGACTTGCTTAACATTTACCAAGTGGCTCTCAACTAACTTCTTTACAGTTAAAAACTCAAGTTGGTAGTGGTCAACCTTACTCTGTTCTTCTTCTAGAACATCCTGGGAGAAGTCTGCTTCAGCGTCATACAGCAACTCGGCTATTTGAGCATCTTTATTAGAGATGCTCTCAATTCTCAGGTCCAGCAGTTGATCATACAGCAACTCAGCTATTTGAGCATCCTTATTAGAGATGCTCTCAATCCTTAGGTCCAGCAGTTGCACATGTGCCTCTAACTTTTCACACTTATGTCTTGACTCCGTTTCTTGTAGCAGGACCTCTATTGCTTTCTTGGTGTTGGTGAAACTTGTGCGTAGTTGTGCTCTTTCTTTCTTGAGAGCCTCCAACTTCTTGTGTGCCATGATGTACAAACAAGATACCTAATCAGTTTTCTACTTACAGTTTATCCTGGCAAGGTCGCCAAATGTGGGAAACACTCCCCTTATAGGTAATTGGGATACAATATGTGCAAGTTGATCTTCTTGCAATCTTCTGTCTTGATCAGGGTTAATA
>NW_007411378.1:0-626 GCF_000475195.1 Diaphorina citri
CTACCTATATTATGTAGCTGTAAAGGACAAACCTACCTACTTACGAGTAGGTACCTACTTACCTCGGTACGTTTCCTACCATATCATACAAATTACCTATTTCCTACACGCCTAAATTGGCATACCTCTAATAGGTAGGTAAGTCTTACTAATCCAATACTTACCGTAGGTACATTCTTACCTACTTATGAGTGATTTCTTAGCCTAGTTTTTGAATAGGAAATAGGTAATGGAAATCGAAATCGACTCTTTTGATTTCCTCTCATTTAAATCCTCGACCAAGGAGGCATCTAATACTTCACCCGTCAAAATTAATTGAAACTGGTTAAGTAGGTAAAGCTGGTAAAGGTATGCCTCTCTCCCAAGTCCCAACGCACTTCTTGCTTCTTGACAACTCTGAAATCAGCAGAAAATAGCTCACCATTTTGAGGTCTCGAATGACGAAACTCTAAACTACAAAATCATACTACAAACCTCAAACCTGTGGTTAGAATATTCCTAGTGCCTTGAAACCCCTAAATGTAGGGTAAACATAATGGATGTAACATCCTGGGTTAAAACGTAGGGACACTGGTGTAACTGCAGCTGTTCAGAAGGTAGCTGGTTGGTATCATACAGTCAGCTGT
>NW_007411379.1:0-626 GCF_000475195.1 Diaphorina citri
AGTAGACCCAGTAGAATCTGCATGTTGAATAACACTGTAGTCCTGTACTATATTCCAATACAGGATCCTACAAACGCAGGATACTACTCGTGGGGGTAGTTCTTATCCCGAAAGCAATTGGAAACAACACATAAACACCACTGACATAATATTATTTCAATGTATATTGTACTTTTGAGAAATAGAAATATCAATCATCTTTTGAATTAAATAGTAAAATATAGGTTAATAGGTATTATTTTTTTCAATTGAGTAGATACGAAAAAAAAAAAAAAAAAAAATAAAAATCTATAGTTAAATTAGATTATAGGAAAATGTTTTTATTAAAAAAAAAAAAAAAAAAAAATGAAATCTATAGTTAAATTAGATTATAGGTAAATGTTTTTATTTAGGTAGGTACCTAGTTTATTCATTTAAAATAATAATAAATTGTTTGTATTTAATCTAATTAGGTAATGGGAACCTCATTTAAATTTTACACACGTTTGTCATTAGTTTGTTTAATAGCAACCATCATATTTTAAGTAGGTACATTAGGCAAAGTTAATTAAGCACAGGCATTACGAGAGTGGTACCTGTAGGTAATAATATTAATGTTAAAATACCTGCCTGAAGTTATTTATATT
>NW_007411380.1:0-626 GCF_000475195.1 Diaphorina citri
TTTTTTTTCTTTTTTTCTCTCCTTGTGCTCCTTGGTAATAGGTCAACCCCTATGGATTACTGAAATCGATGTTCGGATTGGTGACATTCTGGGCGATTGCGCGCTGCTGGCTTTTTTCGGCGCCATGAGAGGTTAATTAAAACGAAGACGTGGATAGTTTGTCGTCCAATGGCTTGTAAAACCGCCGTTACTCAAGACCTACTAGAGCGATGATGAACCAGTATCTTGTTTGCTCTTCTCAAATAGGACTGAGTTACTCCAATCTGTTGAGCACTGTAATAACACTAGTTCCTTATTTCTCCCACAGGTGGCGTGTAAGTCGGACAGTTTCATGGGCTACGGCCCAGTGGTACCAGATGGCTACGGGTGTTCCTACAATCCTCGTGAGGCGACCATTGTGTTCTGTGTGTCCGCCTTCAAATCCTGTCTGACCACCAGTGCCGCCAAATTTGCCACCAGTCTGGATGAAAGTTTGTCGGCCATTGGGAACCTTGTGGAGAGTAGGAAGATTTCTACTGAGAATAGGAAGTAGAAGGAGGGTCTCTAGAGGAAGTAGGACTCCAATGCCAATGATGACAATTCTCTCCAGGAAGTAAGAAGTGATTTGCCGTGAAGGCTGTAAGCTA
>NW_007411381.1:0-626 GCF_000475195.1 Diaphorina citri
TCAACCGATGAGTAGACTTGGAAAAATGGAAAAGTGATTTGGCGGCTCCACCAAATCTTACTTCACATTAAAAATTTTAATAACAGAAGATAGTAGGTAGGTAGGGTAAGTGTACCATTTATTCGCCCACCTAAAAAACGTACCATTTTGTGGCCCACCTGTACCATACGCCACATAAGTCTGAACTGGACGAAATTTTTCAAGATCCAATTTCATCAAAAGAAAAGACTGCTATCGAACCAGTGCTATTCAAAAATTGTAGTCAAAAAAACAAAAATTAGAAAAATAAATGTGGGCAGGTGGGCCAATAAATGGTACGTTTTTTAGGTGGGCGAATAAATGGTACACTTACCCTACTTATTCAAAATAAGTATTCCAAAACCTCCAGTTCCACAACTTTCGAAGCACAGTGTTCCATTTCACATGTTTGCCAAGTTCCCATACATTAGAATGTGTAAGTACACATCAACTTTTATACAAGTTCAAGCAGTTTGGAATTTGTTTGTTTTCTTATCTTTCCCCTCTTTTTTTTCGTACAAAGTTTTCGCCGAATAAAAATGAAACAACACAATTATTCATGTGTGTTTTAATTTTTGATAGCATGAGAAACTTTCGGAGTGTGAGTT
>NW_007411382.1:0-626 GCF_000475195.1 Diaphorina citri
GGGGGGAAGAGAGAAACAAGTAAACTCTTTTGGAAACCTATAGGTTTTTCTTTCATTTTGTGCGTTAGCGGTTAGCCGTTAGACTATTATGTGACCCTTGAAGAATTTTTGAACAAGTTCAGTTCAATGTGAAAATCCAAACCCCCTTTGGGCATTAAAATTCAGGAGAACACCAAAGATCCAGAACGAACAGGGAAAGTTTTTGTGAAAAATAAAAATGAACATTTTAGAGAGAGGAAGAAACGAAGGTTATCCTCTATCCCCGAGATACGTTCAATCAAGCTGTATAGAAAGATTTTCCCCTTTTCATGGGCCAAATTGATAACAAGAAGTCTTTTACTGTCGAGACCAGTCATCAGACCAGTCATTTTGGTCTGGACCCAAATGAAATGATTCGAACGAGCAATGAGTTATTTGTTAAGATGAGAGTTCTTAAGACCGACCTCAAATAAAATTGTGGAAAGGTGCAGTAAAAGAAGAAGAGGAACAAGAAAATGAGAGTCCTTAGGGTTCTTTAAGGGGACTAAACAGTATTTGTTGAGGATTTTAAGAGGATCTTAGGATTCTTTATCAAGCAAAACAATATAGTTTCCTTGAGGGGGTCTCATAATTTTCGTCCTCTAACT
>NW_007411383.1:0-626 GCF_000475195.1 Diaphorina citri
ATTTTTGTCAATTTTTTGAGAAATTCCCTGACAATTCCCTGACTTTTTCAGTCTCCGTGAAATTCCCTGACAATTCCCTGACTTTTTCAGCCTCCGTGAAATTCCCTGACAATTCCCGGTTTTCCAGTCTGGTAGACACCCTGTTTATTTATTTATTTTTTTCCTCTCAAGTTTGATTTTTGATAGGGAACTGTAACAAGCTAAAGAAATGGCAAAGGAGGTCTTATCGTCCCGAAATTGAAGAGAGACGGACAGGGACAGGCTACAAAAATTTTACGATTGGATGCCCTTCGCACTCAACCTTTGCTATTTCTTTAGCAAGGGAAATTTAGGCTGGTATCCTCCCTGTTTAAAGTCCCCCAGCGAGATTTTTTATCTAGAGGTTTGATAGAGGGTACAGACATGCATAGTTTGATTTACTGTATTGTTTTGCACAAAGCTTATGGTACCTGAGATCAATGTGATTTCTCAATTTCTTTTAACCTTATGATACCAATCGAGAAATCACAATAGTTCAATTTAATTATTAGAACAGTAATAATTACCTGCATGTCCAGATTTGCTCCTCATGGTGGATGGGAACTCGGGGGGCGGGAGGGGCAGCGTATCGTAGTAGCGTGGAGGGG
>NW_007411384.1:0-626 GCF_000475195.1 Diaphorina citri
TAAACTGCAACGAGGAGAAACACCTAAGCCTAACTATCAGGTTTATGCCAGCCATTAGTTAAACTGCAACGAGGAGAACTGAGAGGATCAAGTTGAAACAGTTCATTAGACGAGACGAGACTAATAACCGCATAGATTTACCCGTTTGAGGGTACTTTACGCCAAGTTTTGAACCAATGAGCTGATCTGGTCAAAGTGAAATAAGTTTATCATAAGGTGGATTTCACCAATGACTTAACGGGAAACTTCACTAATGAGAAAATTTTCAATCATCCGAAAAGGAGTTTTTAGTAACCCAAAAAGTAGTTTTTAGTGACCCAAAAAGTAGTTTTTAGTGACCCAAAAATGAGGAGTTTTTAGAAACTCCTGTTTGGATTATTAAAGACTCCTTTTTGGATCATTTAAGATTCCAACAATAGTGAAATCTCTCATTAAATCATTGGTGAAATCCACCAATAGGTATAGTCTGTCAAGACCATAGAACTATAGAATCTTACTTATCTAGGTATTATTACTTTAATGAGCTAGAATCATGAGCATACTTTTTTTTTGTTTTAATATGTCATATTTTGAGTTCTGAGCTTGAATTAATAAATACCTAAATATGAAAGTATTTTTTGCAAAAA
>NW_007411385.1:0-626 GCF_000475195.1 Diaphorina citri
TTGGTACCGAGAACACGGTTGGGCATGTAACCCTTGATTACATCATTCACGATATTGTGACCAAGGGTAACTCACCAACTCACCATAAGTGTCATGTTAATGGGCTCAGTTTTAGCTTGATTCCTATTAAAAAAAAAAAAATGAGCCTTGCCTGTTGACTCAATTGCTATTACTTTTCATACAAAGGTAGAAACAAATGACTTGGAGTGTCTTGAAACTATCCACCTACATTATGACTACAAAGAGTATAAAGCCGTCGGGGAAAAGCAAAACAATACAAAATATGAAAAGTACGAAGGAAGAAAGAAAAATGTGGGAGATGTGAAAGTTAAGTGAAGAAAACTCTTAGAATAATAACAATTTTCCTTCTTACTTCTTTTTTACTCTTCTTATTTTTTTTTTCTTATCCTGCTTAGTTTTTTTTATTCTTTACTTGAAGTAGGTTCCTAATGAAGAAACCATAAGGTTCCTAATGAAGAAATCATGCGTATTTTAATTTCTATTATTTCTTTTATTTCTATTCTAGGATAACTTTTGAATGAACTGTGGGGGGAAGATACCTTCCTAGTTCCTATGCTTAGTAATCTGCCTTTACAAGTTGTTCTGATGACCCCTCCAAGACTCAA
>NW_007411386.1:0-626 GCF_000475195.1 Diaphorina citri
GTATACACAAAATATTCAAGGTAAGAGTAATAGGTTGATGATCAGACTTGACCACTGCGTCAGATACCGTAAGTTCCGTTACTAACTTTAGTGACTCCAGATTTGCCCAGACCAAATCGACGGTACTAATTCCAACTCCACTATGAAAAGTAATTCTGCCTGGTACATCTCCTTCAGTCCTTCCGTTAAGCACCACGAACCCACCTTTTTACTGTCACACTTCACAACACCAAAGGTGTGGTGTGTTTGGCTGGAATATAGTCACTGTTAAAGTCAGGATAAAGCTCAAAATAGAGTTTGAAAGGATTAGCACGCAAAACTATACGGAAGAAGAATAATAAACTTGAATTGAATTTGATATTTTGATACGCAAATACCTTAATCGCTGATACGCAAAAACTGAACGAAAATGCTGGGCTGGAAGAGGAACAGCTGATAGAAAAACCAGTGTTGCCAGATGAATATTCCCCCTCCCCTCTCTTGATAACACTCAAAAAACCTCCTGTGGATTCAGCGTTTTTTTTTTTTTCACAGATTTCCAAAGTTCCTTGTGCCAGCCTACTTAGCTTAGTTGGTAGTGCGTCTGCCTTGTAAGCGCTAGGCCGCGGGTTCGATTCCCGCCCGGG